>NC_059221.1:51523500-51823500 GCF_020615455.1 Coregonus clupeaformis | reverse complement strand
GGCAGCCCTTTAACGTTTTGGGACATATGGCACCTACTCCCTCCATTCTCTCACTGTCTGGCTGGAGTGAGCATCCTCTCCTTCTCGAAGTCTCTCTATCCTCCATGGTCAATAGACGAGTGCCATGGAAAGACTGAACTCTAATCCACACTATTCTTCTTTATTTCACTTTTTGTTTTCATTCTTTTTTTCTGTACTTGTTAAAGATGTAGACATTTCAATGTGAGCAACAATAACAATATCTAAATAAACACATGTTCCTTATTTGAAATGACTTTGTGTGTGTGTGTGTGTCACAGGAGGTTGGTGGCGCCTTAATAGGGGAGTATGAAAAAAATAAAAAATGTATGCACTCACTAACTGTAAGTCATTGTAAATAAGAATTAGTTGTTAACTGACTTGCCTAGTTAAATAAAGGTAAAATAAAATAAATAAATAAAGTCGCTCTGGATAAGAGCGTCTGCTAAATGACTAAAATGTAAAATGAGAACAGGCTCATGGTAATGACTGGAGCGTAATAAGTTGAACGGTAACAAATAAATCAAACACATGGTTTCCAGGTGTTTGATGCCATTCCATCTGCGCTGTTCCGGCCATTATTATGAGCCGTTCTCTCCTCAGCAGCCTCCACTGGTGTGTGCAGTGTTGCCAATTTAGTGACTTTGTCGTTATATTTAGCGAGTATTCAGACCCCTCTAGCGACACATTTTCAAAAAAGCGAATAGCGACAGATTTAGCGACTTTTTCTGGTGTTATTGGAGACTTTTGGAGACTCTGACGTGAAAGCACATATCGTTCTTACTCTTCTCAATGAGCAGCGGGTGCTGTCGTGGGCCCGACCCCGTCCCAAAGCACTCACAGGCGGCCCAGTCCTCGCGCAGCAGTCCCTCCCAGCTGCAGTCAGAGCAGGAGATGTTCACCCCTCCGCGTCCAGACTGCAAATGAATCGCGCATGCGGGAAGCCGCCGCTGGCTGAACCTGCCCTGGCGGGGGCAGGATGTAAATGTAAAACATAAAAAAAAACAAGAATCGACAGAAGAAAGTTCATTTGTAGTTCTAAACATATTTAGGGTGTTTTTTACTCACTTTTTGTCTCTCCCACGACGTTATTCCTCTCTCATACAGCTTCCATCACAATTACATGCACATGGCCAATTATGCAAATTATGTGATGAAGTCATTTAGCGACTTCTAGCGACTTTAAGGACAGCCAATAGCTACTTTCCTTACTGAGGAGTTGGCAACATGTTTGTGCACTCATGCCTGCATTCCTTGTGTGTGTGTTTGTGTGGATCTGTGATGAATATAAAAAGTAATCATCATAGTAATACACAAGGACACAGCTTTAATGAAGGGATTCGGTTTGTTCTGGTGTGTGAAACTAATCCTAAAACTTTTAAAATATACTTAGAAAATGAGTTTTTTAAATAAAATAATATATATGGCCTTAATTATGGGTACTACCCCACTGCACAAAATTCTTGCCACAAGTGGTCCGTATTTCACAGCCCATGATTGAATGAATGACCATGACCCACATTCCAGAAGGAATTCTGATACTTGGAATTCTGTCTGGTAGCTTCTCAGATGGTATGTTGGTCAAGTGGAGCGTATCAGAAAACACCCGCTTGGAAAACAAAACGGGAAAGTCAGCTGACAATTTACAAAATAGGCTTCCTAGAAAGTAGGCTAATTCATTTATTTGGAGTGATAAATTATTGCAACAATAGACAAATATAATGGTAGGTCCTTTAATATTGCATTTGTCTGGACTTGTAAGCCAAACGTACCTTAAGTAGCCTACTGCTACTGTTGTCAGATGAAAAACAAATAGTTTACGTCGTACCACCATAGACATTAAAACCAGTGTACCACAAGTCTAAACCGGAAGTGAGATAGTGACCCGTTTCATGTAAAAGGTATTCCCGGAAGATAAGTTTCGTCGATGATGATGTACTAAATCAGGTGAGTTAAAGGCTCAGGACAGTTTTTCCTTATTAAATTCAAACCAATTTCGTGTGGTCATTGTTCAGATGTGAAATGTTTATCCTATGTATTTATGTTTAATTGTAATATATTCATGAGAATGGGGTGTATACTGTGGCTATGTTATTAGCTAGCTAATGCTAAAGACAGCGCTAGCACTGTTGTTTTCTCCACTTGTTATGCAAGCCTGTATCAATTAAATATTACCTCCAGTATTATATACTAATTGTACATGTGTGTACAGAAACGGAACCTGCATGTATTGCTAAGCCAGTTGTAGCTAGCCAGATTCAGTTTAGCTGTCAGCTAGCTAGCTGTTTAGCTAGCAATCTACTGTCTGTCGCTAGTTAGCTAACGTTATATACCCTAGTTTCTGTCCAGTTTTAGTACCATTTCAAATGCAGTGATTTGTGTCGACTGGTTTTGATATGACTCTGTCTGAGTCATAACTCAGTCAACTTGGTCACTTATGTAATGTGGCTGGAGGTACACAGGCCAGATCTCAGGATTAAGTTGTTTGTCTGTAGGAGGGTAATTTAGCCTAATGTGTTCAGTGAGTCATCAACCACAATGATAATTGATGCATTCTATGCTAATCAATACTGTAAATAGGCCTACTCAGAATCAGATAAATCAACAGCATTTATTGTTATCTCTATCTCATCACAGTGAAGATCAAGTCTTGTTGATTGACAAAATCTATAATCTTTACCCTTTCTGTGCATGTATGCACTTGCGCTGCCTTTTTACTGATAACACTGTGTTGTGTTAAGTTTTCCTTGTGGGGTATTTCCATTTGAATTCATCCACTTTTTGACAGCACCCCTTTTGATTTTAACGAAACCTATACAGTGAGGGAAAAAAGTATTTGATCCCCTGCTGATTTTGTACGTTTGCCCACTGACAAAGACATGATCAGTCTATAATTTTAATGGTAGGTTTATTTGAACAGTGAGAGACAGAACAACAACAACAAAATCCAGAAAAACGCATGTAAAAAATGTTATAAATTGATTTGCATTTTAATGAGGGAAATAAGTATTTGACCCCCTCTCAATCAGAAAGATTTCTGGCTCCCCGGTGTCTTTTATACAGGTAACGAGCTGAGATTAGGAGCACACTCTTAAAGGGAGTGCTCCTAATCTCCGCTTGTTACCTGTATAAAAGACACCTGTCCACAGAAGCAATCAATCAATCAGATTCCAAACTCTCCACCATGGCCAAGACCAAAGAGTTCTCCAAGGATGTCAGGGACAAGATTGTAGACCTACACAAGGCTGGAATGGGCTACAAGACCATCACCAAGCAGCTTGGTGAGAAGGTGACAACAGTTGGTGAGATTATTCGCAAATGGAAGAAACACAAAATAACTGTCAATCTCCCTCGGCCTGGGGCTCCATGCAAGATCTCACCTCATGGAGTTGCAATGATCATGAGAACGGTGAGGAATCAGCCCAGAACTACACGGGAGGATCTTTTCAATGATCTCAAGGCAGCTGGGACCATAGTAACCAAGAAAACAATTGGTAACACACTACACCGTGAAGGACTGAAATCCTGCAGCGCCCGCAAGGTCCCCCTGCTCAAGAAAGCAGTTTGCCAATGAACATCTGAATGATTCAGAGGAGAACTGTGTGAAAGTGTTGTGGTCAGATGAGACCAAAATGGAGCTCTTTGGCGTCAACTCAACTCGCTGTCTTTGGAGGAGGAGGAATGCTGCCTATGACCCCAAGAACACCATCCCCACCGTCAAACATGGAGGTGGAAACATTATGCTTTGGGGGTGTTTTTCTGCTAAGGTGACAGGACAACTTCACCGCATCAAAGGGACGATGGACGGGGCCATGTATCGTCAAATCTTGGGTGAGAACCTCCTTCCCTCAGCCAGGGCATTGAAAATGGGTCGTGGATGGGTATTCCAGCATGACAATGACCCAAAACACACGGCCAAGGCAACAAAGGAGTGGCTCAAGAAGAAGCACATTAAGGTCCTGGAGTGGCCTAGCCAGTCTCCAGACCTTAATCCCATAGAAAATCTGTGGAGGGAGCTGAAGGCTCGAGTTGCCAAACGTCAGCCTCGAAACCTTTTAATGACTTGAAGAAGATCTTCAATGAGGAGTGGGACAAAATCCCTCCTGAGATGTGTGCAAACCTGGTGGCCATCTACAAGAAACGTCTGACCTCTGTGATTGCCAACAAGGGTTTTGCCACCAAGTACTAAGTAATGTTTTGCAGAGGGGTCAAATACTTATTTCCCTCATTAAAATGCAAATCAATTTCAAACATTTTTTACATGCATTTTTCTAGATGTTTTTGTTGTTATTCTGTCTCTCACTGTTCAAATAAACCTACCATTAAAATTATAGACTGATCATGTCTTTGTCAGTGGGCAAACGTACAAAATCAGCAGGGGATCAAATACTTTTTTCTCTCACTGTACATATTTCCCCATGGTAGAAGTGGTCAGAAAGTACCCTTTTGGACCTGAATGCCTAAACATCCAAGAGATAAAGGTGCTCAAAGTTGACACATTTTGCATACCCCACCATACCATGAGACATCCATATCTTCATCACTGGAAAAGATAAACGGTTGAGATTGATATAATTTAAAAGCTTACAAACAGGGTATTGGAAAGTTGATAAGATCATCAGGCAATCATTTTGTATGATCTTCTGTCTAGAATAGAACATCATCATTGTAACTGTAGCTCAGTTGGTAGAGCATGGCGCTTGCAACGCCAGGATTGTGGGTTCGATTCCCACGGGGGGCCAGTATGAGAAATGTATGCACTCACTAACTGTAAGTCACTCTGGATAAGAGCGTCTGCTAAATGACAAAAAAAAAAAAGATGATCAAATTTTATTGGTTGCCTATACACATAATTAGCAGATGTTATTGCAGGTGTAGTGAAAGACTTGTGTTCCTAGCTCCAACAGTGCAGTAATATCTAACAATAGACAACAATACAAACAAATCAAAAGTAAATGAATGGAATTAAGAAATATAGAAATATTAGGACGAGCCATGTCAGAGTCCGGAGTATAAGTAAATATATGTGTGTATGTGATGGGATGTATAGACAGTATGTGGATAGAATATGTAGTATATCTGAAGAATACGTATGATAGAATAGTACATGTACAGCAATAGTTGAATAGGATGGCCTTGACTAGAATACAGTATATTCATATGAAATGGGTAAAACAGTATGTAAACATCCAATTAAAGTGACCAGTGTTCTATGTATATAGGGCAGCAGCCTCTAAGGTGCAGGGTTGAGTAACCGGGTGGTAGCCAGCTAGTGACACTGACTAAGTTCAGGGCAGGGTACTGGGTGGAGGCCGGCTAGTGATGGCTATTTAACAGTCTGATGGCCTTGAGATGGAAGCTGTTTTTCAGTCTCTCGGTCCCAGCTTTGATGCCCCTGTACTGACCTCGCCTTCTGGATGATGGCGTGGGTGAACAGGCCGTGGCTCGGGTGGCTGAGGTCCTTGATGATCTTCTTGGCCTTCCTGTGACACCGGGTGCTGTAGATGTCCTGGAGGGTTGGCAGTGTGCCCCCGGTGATGTGTTTGGGCAGACCGCACCACCCTCTGGAGAGCCCTGCGGTTGCGGACGGTGCAGTTGCCTTACCAGGCGGTGATACAGCCCGACAGGATGCTCTCAATGGTGCACCCGTAAAAGTTTGTGAGGGTCTTAGGTTCCAAGCCAAATTTCTTCAGCCTCCTGAGGTAATAATTAGTTAACATCAACATTTACATTTCAATGGTGTATCAACTAAATTGCAGTGCTCTGAAGGGATAGGTCCATTCTATGAATTCTATTTCTATGATTGAAGTGACATCCACCCTGTATTCAAGAGCATGTTGAGTCTCAACTAATGGCGGGCACAACACAAAAATCTCAGATGACGTAAAATACGGTCTAAGCTACAACAAACACTACATGGCCAAAAGTATGTGGGCACCCCTTCAAATTAGTGGATTTGGCTATTTCAGCCACACCCGTTGCTGACAGGTGTATAAAGTCGAGCACATAGCCATGCAATCTCCATAGACAAACATTGGCAATATAATGGCCTGTACGGAAGAGCTCAGTGACTTTCAATGTGGAACTGTCATAGGATGCCACCTTTTCAACAAGTCAGTTTGTCAAATTTCTGCCCTTCTAGAGCTGCCCCAGTCAACTGTAAGTGCTGTTATTGTGAAATGGCTCAGCCGCGAAGTGGTAGGCCACACAAGCTCACAGAACAGGAGTGCTGAAGTGCGTAAAAATCGTCTGTCCTCAGTTGCAACACTCACTACCGAGTTCCAAACTGCCTCTGGAAGCATAGTCAGCACAATAACTGTTTGTCGGGAGCTTCATGAAATGGGTTTCCATGGCCGAACAGCCGCACACAAGCCTAAAATCACCATGCGCAATGCCAAGCGTCGGCTGGAGTGGTGTAATGTCTGCTGCCATTGGACTGGAGCAGTGGAAATGCGTTCTCTGGAGTGATGAATCACGCTTCACCATCTGGCAGTCCGATGGACAAATCTGGGGTTGGCGGATGCCAGGAGAACGCTACCTGCCCCAATGCATAGTGCCAACTGTAAAGTTTGGCGGAGGAGGAATAATGGTCTGGGGCTGTTTTTCATGGTTCGGGCTAGGCCCTTTAGTTCCAGTGAAGGGAAATCTTAACGCTACAGCATACAATGACATTCTAGATGATTCTGTGCTTCCAACTTTGTGGCAACAGTTTGGGGAAGGCCCTTTCCTGTTTCATCATAACAATGCCCCTGTGCAAAAAGCGAGGTCCATACAGAAATGGTTTGTCAAGATCGGTGTGGAAGAACTTGACTGGCCTGCACAGAGCCCTGACCTCAACCCCATCGAACACCTTTGGGATGAATTGGAACGCCGACTGCAAGCCAGGCCTAATCGCCCGACCTCACTAATGCTCTTGTATCTGAATGGAATCAAGTCCCCGCAGCAATGTTCCAACATCTAGTGGAAAGCCTTCCCAGAAGAGTGGAGGCTGTTATAGCAGCAAAGGGAGGGACCAACTCCATATTAATGCCCATGATTTTGGAATGAGATGTTTGATGAGCATGTGTCCACATACTTTTGGCTATGTATGAGTATATGAAAAAAATCGGCGTTTATTTTTTTTTTCGAAATAGTAAAATGGTTTGACAACAGTTTGTAAGCTTTTAAATTATAGCAAACTCAACCATTTATCTTTTCCAGTGATGAAGACATCAATGTCTCATGGTATGGTGGGGTATGCAAAATGGGTCAACTTTGAGCACCTTATATCTTCTGAATGTTTTGGCATTCAGTACCAAAAAGTCACTTTCTGACCACTTCTTCCATGGGCAAACATGAATGGAAAGTTTTGTTGAAATTAAAAGGGATGCTGTCAAAAAGTGATTGAATTCTAATATTTTTACCCTGTGATTTTTCTCTTCTTATACCCCTAAACACTGGGCCAGTTTCCCAGACACAGATACTCCATTAAAATAGCTTTTTAGTCAAGGACTAGGCTTAATCCGCTTCTGGGAGACCAGCCCAACTCTTTCACTGGCCACACCTCACCATTACTCCCCCTCTTTCTGTCCCAGGTGGATCGACCCCTCTCTCAGTAGGAATGCCGGGCAGAATGGACAATGGGGAGTTTGGGGGGAGCCTTCCTGCCATCGCCTCTCTGAATGCGTCCTACTCCACCACTGTATCCCTCCCCTCTCCCCACTACCTGGTGGTGCCCCCTGGGGAGAAGAAGGTCATCTCGGATGTCCGTCGCACCTTTTGCCTCTTCGTCACCTTTGACCTCCTCTTCATCTCCCTGCTGTGGATCATCGAGCTCAATGTGAGTTCACCCATTGTCAATCTATTTCTACTCTCGTCTATTGTTGCTTTCTCTCATGTCTCACTTGTTGGTCTCTGCCCCTTGTTTTAGACTATTTTTCTCAGTATCACTCTCCGTACTTGTTTTCACTGTTCTACATTATCTCCAATTTGTATATTGTGTGTGTGCCACAAGGTATACACTGAGTATACCAAACATTAAGAACACCTTCGTAATGTTGAGTTGCACCCCCTTCCCTTTTGCCCTCAGAACAGCCTCAATTCATCGGGGCGTGGACTCTACAAGGTGTCAAGCGTTCCACAGGGATGCTGGCCCATGTTGACTCCAATGCTTCCCACAGTTGTGTCAAGCTGGCTGGATGTCCTTTGGGTAGTGGACCATTCTTGATACACACAGGAAACTGTTGAGTGTGAAAAACCAACAGTGTTGCAGTTCTTGACACAAACCAGTGCGCCTGGCACCTACTACCACACCCCGTTCAAAGGCACTTAAATATTTTGTCTTGCCCATTCACCCTCTGAATGGCACACGTACACGATCCATGTTTCAATGCTTAAAAATCCTTATTTAACCTGTCTCTTCCCCTTCATCTACATGGATTGATGTGGATTTAACATGTGACATCAGTAAGGGATCATAGCTTTCCCCATATGTAACTCTGTGTTGTTTTTATCGCACTGCTTTGCTTTATCTTGGCCAGGTCGCAGTTGTAAATGAGAACTTGTTCTCAACTGGCTTACCTGGTTAAATAAAGGTGAAATTAAAAAAACCTGGTCAGTCTTTCATGGGTGTTCTTAATGTTTTGTATACTCAGTGTATCGCTCTTCTCTCTTTACCACTTCCTTAAAATGTCAACAAGATTATTAGTCAGATTCCCAGCAGAGCTGTTAACAGTTTACTTTAGATGATTTGCTCTCAGTGTGTGTCCGTTACTGTCTCTCATCATGTCAGCGTTCCCTGATGATGATGGTATGTATGTGTGTATGTATGTATGTTTTAGGAAGAGCTTGCCTCTGGCTGCATGTTTTACATATGGTTCAACTCTTGCTTTGTCCCACTGCAGATCAATAACTCCATTTGGCAGAGCCTTGAGCTAGAGGTTGTCAAGTACAACTTCCAGTCCTCCTTCTTTGACATATTTGTGAGTGTAAACGGTCAAGCTATAATTTGAATAGGTCAGAAAGTCATACGTTTTAATGAACTGGACATACTGTCAAGGTTATTCACATGCTGATGCTTGCCTTTATTGAAAGCAAAGTCACATGGCCAGCTCTCATGATCAGATACGGAAATAACTTGGACGTTTTACTCTCTTCTTGTTTGGCTTTTCCTCCACCATAGCTCCTTGCCTTGTTTCGTTTCCTGTGTCTCCAGTTGGGCTATGCTGCTCTGCGTCTGAGGCACTGGTGGGTCATTGCGGTAAGAGAGCTCCTTGAGACAGACTGGTACCTAGATGGACTGATGGTCATATGTGGTGTTCTGACTGCTCCCACCCAATACCAGCTGTAAAAGCTCATGTTTTTAACAGTGTTTCATTCTCATAGATCACCACTCTAGTGACCAGCTCCTTCCTTGTAGCCAAAGTCATCCTCTCCAATGTGAGTGCCTCCCCCTCTCCTCTCATACCAGAAACAGTTTTGACTGAGCTCAACAGAGCCACTTCACATTTTCACTTCTCTTAATTAGAACATTAATGTACTGTCAGTTTGTCTGCAGTTGACCTTTACAGTGTACTCAGCATGGTGGGGATTATACATTCAAATCTATTAGTATCTGAGTTAAGCCTTTCTTCTATCCTGTGTCTACACGCCTGCACCCACACACCCCTACAATCTCTTTGCTATTTATTTTTAACAAAGGGGAAGGAGACAAAATGTTGCTTTTGTCAAGATACTGCTCAGCGTCTCAGAAATGGCAGAAGTAGTAGTGTTTATTCAAATGGAATATGGCTGTCTACACAAGTGTATGGCTGAGTCCCATATGCCACCCTTTCCTTTATAGTGCACTACTTTTGACCAGACCCCTATGGACCCTGGTCAAAAGTAGTGCACTAAATAGGGAATAGGGTGCCATTTGGGATGTAGTCTATATACACCATTTGTCTCAGACTGACATGTCATTCCTCACACAGCTGCTATCCCAGAATGCCTTTGGCTACGTGTTGCCCATCACATCCTTTGTGGTGGCGTGGCTGGAGACGTGGTTCCTGGACTTCAAGGTGCTCTCCGTAGAGGCTGGTGATGAGCGAGGTGAGTCACAGAGAGATGGATACATTTCAATGGGTCAATGGAAACTCCTGGACATGTTTGTTCAGTCATTTTGCCAGATAAGACATGAATATGCAAAAGAAAAAGGAAATCCCCCTCAGAAGGAGGAAGTGGGTTGTAGTGGAGGGACAGAAGTAGGGATGGAATGATGCATTGGATAATGGAATGGACAAAGAGGAGAGGAAGATATGTGGTCTTTTACTTCTCTCTCTATGGTCTCTGTCTCACTCAGCCTACCTAGCAGCAGTGAACGCAGCGTCGGAGCGAGCTCCCATGATCTACCCTCGCGCTGTGTCTGAAGGACAGTTCTACTCTCCACCTGAATCCCTTGCAGGTACCACACTACATCTCTCTGTCTCTCTCTCTCTCCTTGTAATTCTCAATGTCTTTCTCTGTATCTTCCATGTCTGCTGTATCTCTTTCTCTTTATGTTTCACCTTTGCACAGTCTCTAACTGTAATCTCCATGCTACCTGTGTGTGTGGTTGTGTTATGATGGCCAGGGTCTGAGGAGGACCAGGATGAGGAGGGGCTGGGTCGCAGGGCAGTCTCCCATCAGGAGAAGGAGCTGGTGAGGCAGGGTAAAGAGGCCATTTTCGTGGTGGAACAGATCCTGGCCCAGGAGGAGAACTGGAAGTTTCAGAAGAACAATGTAAGTGGCTCAAGTTCAGGGGTGTCAAACTCATTCCGTGAAGGGCTGAATGTCTGCTGGTTTTTGTTATTTCCTTTCAATTTGTGTCCAGTTAACACCTAGACAACCAGGTGAGGGGAGTTCCTAACTAATCAGTGACCTTCATTGGTCAATCAAGTATGAGGGAGGAGGGAAACCCTGCAGACACTCAGCCCTCCATGGAATGAGTGACACTTGTGCTCTAGTTGCTTCTGGTTAGCTACTTGGTGTTGTACGCTGTTAGTCTGTGGTGTGGACACAAGATGGTTTGATAATGACCGATTTCCTGGATGTTGCTAAAATTACATTGTTTCTCCTTTTGTCAGGACGCGGGGGATTCTGTGTACACACTGGAGATCCCCTTCCATGGAAAGACCTTCATTCTCAAGGTACACTGTCATTACTGTTTAATTTTGTGTATGGTCTTTGCTTTCATAACATGTGGCTTGTCTGGTGTAAGTATTTGGGACATTGGGCTATATATCGTATATTCGAGGTCTTCCTGGACGGTTTGATAGGTTTGTATTTATACCTATGTGTTTGTGTGTGGTGTATTTCCCAGGCCTTTATGCAGTGTCCAGCAGAGCTGGTGTACCAGGAAGTGATCTTACAGCCAGAGAAGATGGTCCATTGGAACAAAACTGTTTCTGGCTGCCAGGTAACCTGCACTATCCTCTCTCCTCTTTCTCATGACCAGTCATCAGACAAACAGGCTTAACCTAATACAGTGAACATACTGTGAAAACAGTTTTGTTATGATTCAGATAAGTTGTTGTGGCCTGTATGATGCCAAAGGCTGACATTGCTCTTCATTTGTTCCTTTAGATCCTCCAGAGGGTTGATGACAACACGCTGGTGTCGTACGATGTCTCTTCCGGGGCAGCAGGGGGGGTAGTGTCTGCCAGGTAACTCAACACAACATGGACTACCTCGATTATGGAGCCACCCTGTTCCCTATGTAGTGCACTTCTTTTGAATGCGAGCCCTGGTCAAAAGTAGTACATTATATAGGGTGCCATTTATATAGGGTGCCAACCCTCGTTTTGTCCATGTTTTGAATGTAAAAGTAATTAATGTCCTTGTCTCCCTCAGGGACTTTGTGAATGTGCGGCGGGTGGAACGCAAACGAGACTGCTACATCTCTGCTGGCATGGCAACCGACCACGACGCCAAGCCTCCGCACAGTCGCTATGTCAGGTCTGGCCTTGCCTCTAGACAGCCTCATTTCACTGGGAACAATACTGAACGCAGATCATGTCAACCAGACCATTCATGCTAGTTAATTAGCCGGTATGTGATACTACCATCCCTCTCCTCTAACTCTCTCTTCTCCTCTCCTCCCTACCATCCATCCCTCTCTCTTCTCTTCCCTAGAGGTGAGAATGGTCCAGGAGGGTTTGTGGTCCTGAAGTCCAGCAGTAACCCCTCTGTTTGTACCTTTATCTGGGTGCTCAACACAGACCTCAAGGTAAGAACACACTGTTATGGGGGCTTAAATATCCTGACCTAGTGAGATATACATGGTGGAGACTCAATCAAGCTAGTCATCTTGACATCTTTCTTATGTCATTCTCGTTGGCACCAAAAGTTTAAAAAGTGTTGATAGGGGACAGAATGTGGTCGGACCATCATATAATTGGCATATACATTACTCTTACTGAATTTCCAGGTGGGCGAGGATATTGGAAATTTAGTCAAAGCCTGTTGGATGATAACTTGTTTTTAACTAGGACAGAGGAATTTATAACTGTTTTTTTCCGACATAACATAGGTACAGCAAATCCTCTTATTGTATGGGACATTTTTAAATGTGCCTTTAGAGGCCATGCAATTCAGTACTCATCTTGAAAACAAAAGCAAATTAGGTCAAAAGAGTCCATACTAAAAAGGAAGTAGAAGGTCTAACAGAACAGATAGATAGCAATAAAAACTGTAACATAGAGGCTCAGAATAAATTAGAGGAAAAATAAATAAATTGAGAAACTTATTCAAGAAAGATCAAGTGTAATTTATTATAAAAATAAAGCAAACTGGATGGAATATGCACCAAATTCTTTTTTAATCTTCAACATAGAAATGCTACCAAAAATAAGTTACTGAAGCTGGTTACAAATGACTGAGTCACCCATGATTCACCAAATTATATTTTGAAGGAGGAAGCAAAGTACTTTAAGCATATGTTTTCCGTTTCAGTCGCCTCAATCTCCTCTAACTGAAGCTAATTGTAGGAAAAAAAATTATATTGATAATGTAAAATCAACAGCCATACAGAAAGACTAATGTGAAGGTGAAATTACAGAGGAGGAACTTCTGGATGCAATTAAAGACTTTAAGTCCGGGAAAACTCCAGGGTTGGATGGCATACCAGTCGAGGTATACTAAACCTTTTTTGATATACTCAGAGGACCGTTATTAGCATGTTTTAACCACTCCTATGTAAATGGTAGATTATCAAACACTCAAGAAGAAGGTCTGATTTCATTATTACTGAAACCGGATACAAGTGGGAAATAAAAAGATCCAGTCCATTTAAAAAAAATTGGAGGCCCCTTACACTTCAGTGTTGTGATGCAAAAAGTCTAACAAAATGTATAGCGCATAGAATTAAAAAGGTATTGTCGGACATTATTCATTCTATTCAGACAGGTTTTTTACATGGACGATACATTGGAGATAATATAAGGCAAGTACTGAAACAATAGAACACTATGAGAAATCTGGGAAACCAGGCCTGCTATTCATAGCAGACTTTGAAAAGGCATTTGAAAAGGACGACTGGAGTTTATATATAAATGCCTGGAACATTTCAATTTAGGAGAATCTCCTATAAAATGGGTTAAAATCATGTATAGGAACCGTAGGTGTAAAATGGTAAATAATGGCTATTTCTCAGAAAGTTTTAAACTGTCAAGAGGAGTAAAACAAGGTTGTCCACTATTGGCATATCTATTTATTATGGCCATCGAAATGTTAGCTATTAAAATCAGATCCAACAATAAATCAAGGGATTAGAAATCCAGTGTTTAAAAACAAAGGTGTCATTACACGCTGATGATTCATGTTTTCTTTTAAATCCACAACTTGAATCCCTCCACAGCCTCATAGAGGATCTAGATACGTTTTCTAACCTCTCTGGATTACAACCAAATTATTTTTTGTATTTATTTTTTATTTCACCTTTATTTAACCAGGTAAGCCAGTTGAGAACAAGTTCTCATTTACAACTGCGACCTGGCCAAGATACATTATGATACATGTACTAGATTACGTATTGGATCACTAAATAATAAAAATTTTACATTACCGTGTAGTTTACTAATAAAATGGTCTGATGGTGATGTGGATATACTCGGAATACATATCCCAAATGAAATAAATGATCTCACTCCAATGAATTCTAATAGAAAATTAGCAAAAATAGATAAGATCTTGCTACCATGGAAAGGTAAATACCTGTCTATTTGTGGAAAAATCACCCTGATTACCTATTTAGTATTATCCCAGTTTATTTGGAACGGCAAGCCAGACAAAATTAAACGGGCCTATTTATATAATGAATATGAATTCGGAAACAGAAATTATTAAATATTAAAGCATTAGACCTATCACTAAAAGAAGCTTCAGTCATAAAAAGGTTATACTTAAATCCAAACTGTTTCTCTAGCAAGTTAGTAAGATTGTCTCACCCCATGCTCAATAATGGCCTTTTTCCCTTTATTCAGATTACAACCTCTCACTTTCAGTTATTTGAAAAGGACATAATCTCCCAAATATCACTATTTCTACAACAAGCCATATAAAGTTGGTTGCAATTTCAATTTAATTCTCCAGAAACAACAGAACAAATAATGCAACAAATAATGTGGTTAAACTCAAATATACTAATTGATTAAAAAAAACATTATCTTTTGAAAAAATGTTTAAAAAAGGAATTATCTTCGTAAATGATATCATAGGTAGGACTGGTGGAGTTATGTCGCACATGCAGCTAACAAAAACATATGGAAATGTCTGCTCTACCCAAAATTACAACCAAATAATTGCAGCATTACCACAAAAATGGAAGAGGAAAGTGGAAGGGGGAAAATGTAAGGAACTTGTCTGTCGGCCCTGCATTAAAGAACATAATTGGTTAAAGAAAATTATGATCAATAAAAAAGTATACCAGTTTCATTTAAGGACCAAAGGATTGACAGCCATCCCATATAGTTTGCAAAATAGTTGGGAAGAGATTTGACGTACCTATTCCATGGCATAGTGTTTATGAACTGATACGCAAAACGACGCCGGATTCAAAACTTAATTTTTCAATTTAAATCACTATACAAAATTCTTGCTACCAATAGAATGTTATTTATATGGGGGATACAATCTTCCCAGCTCTGCAGATTTTGCTGTGAAGAGACAGAATCATTAGATCATTTGTTTTGGTACTGTCCATTTGTAGCTTGTTTTTGGTCACAGGTCCAGGAATGGCTAAAGGATTGCTATTTTTACCTGGAGCTAACCCTGCAGATAGCACTACTGGATGATCTGAAAAGTCATAGTCAATCGATCAATAATATAATAATACTTTTAGCAAAAATGTTTATTTTCAATTTACAATTTGTAGAAACAATGAGAATAGAAGGGTTCAGAACTTTTGTGAAACATCACAGTACAGTTGAAAAATATATGGCAAATAGAAATCCGATATGGATGGTGTTAAGAGATAGATGGGAGGTGTTGAATGGAGCTGAATGATGGGACTAATAACAACAAGATAACTAATGTAAAGCATACTGTGTCCATAATAAAGTATATAGGTTATAGGTTGAGAGCTTTTGTGAAAGAGCACAGTTAGAAAGATATGGCATATAGAAGCAAACCGGATGGACATCATGAAAATGATCGGCGAGTTTGAGGGTAGAGGAAGTTTAGGAGTAAAAACAAACAAAATATAATTATTGTAAAATTGACTGTGTCCATAAAATGTATATAGTATGTATAAGCTGGAAGTAGAGGCCTAAGCGTTGTTGTTCACTAGTTTACTCCAATTAGGGAAGGGGTCGTGGGGTTGGAAAGTAATAAAGGGAAATATATTTTTTTAAAGGATGTGTGTGTGTGTATATATATATATATATATATATATATATATATATATAAAGTGATGCAGACAATTACATTGATGGAAGTTACAATCTATCTGCAATATTAAAGCTGATCTACCTGCATAAAAAAGAACACTGTTAAGGATGGTTTGTGTGTGCTTGTTGCTTTGATAGATTGTCTGTCAGCTGGAGAAGCAGTATAACTTTCATGTCTGATCTTGTTTTGTCTCAGGGTCGACTGCCCCGCTACCTTATCCACCAGAGTCTGGCTGCCACTATGTTTGAGTTCATGGCCCATCTACGCCAACGCATTGCTGACCTACGGTCCACTCGCTAGATGCCCTTTCACTTACTTCCTGTAGAGAAGCTGAATGCCTGCAATCCACAGCTCCACCACAGGTTTGGAGGCGTCACTGCAGATTTTTGGGAACACCTACAGTTGGAAGTGCACCTGAGATTATGGTGGATATCAAACTTACTTAAACTAGACGAAAGTCAACAGCATAGAGGATGGGAGACTGGTGTGTCTGCACTTTTACCGGTCTTTTAGACGTGAGGAGGTCTGGGGCTGTCGGAGGAGATTTCCTCCTCTCCCATAGACTCCATGTTGTTTTTAAACACAGTTACACACATTTTTATGTAACTTTTCTGCTGTTTCTCTCACTGTGATGCCAGTGCTGGCTGCAACTCCCTCCAGCCAAGAAGTCTAACAGTGTTGAAAGTGTAATGGAGTTCGGACTATGCTTGACGAGACTTGATGAAGGTGGACGTCTTTTTGACTGCGTAGGAAGAACTGGTACAATGACTGTGGGTTTGCTGCATCAGACCTCTATCTCTAACTCTGAGCCTTATTCTACTGTACATTTATGTTAGCCATTGACTGGCTGTTTTTGCTTTTTTCTTGTCATTTCTCCACTGTCTTCACCGTGTTTCTCTGGTAACCGGGGAAACGGCTACACATGACCACATCATAAACAAAAATGGAACTGTTGGAACACAATGAACCCATAGCGTGTCCCTTTTTTCCTCGTTGACCCTCACTGCACTGTGATCCAGGGAAGCAGATTGTAAGGGTGCTGTGGTCCTCCAGCCACTAGAGGGCGACACACCACTGATCTACTGACAACAGGAGACAACCTACTTAATGGAGCTCAAGATGGATGGTTTGATGAGTTATCGGTCGCTCATGGGTTCATAAAGAGATTCAGAAACTCTACTCCTCTGTGCCAAGCCTTACCATAGCCCCGTGTAGCTCAGTTGGTAGAGCATGGCGTTTGCAACGCAAGGTTTGTGGGTTCGATTCCCACGGGGGGCCAGTATGAAAATGTATGCACTCACTAACTTTAAGTCGCTCTGGATAAGAGGGTCTGCTAAATGACTAAAATGTAAATGTAGTGGCCTTTTTAGCTAGAGGTAATCCAACTGCCCTTAATGATGGTTGATCTAAATTGTAACTGTATTGGTAAATGTATCACAGCCTTCTGAAATAAGCCTTTACTGCAGACATACTGTAGTTGGAAAAGTGGCAGTAAATGAATTATGTGATTCTGTATGTTTAACATTTATCATTGTGGTGGATGCAATATTTTAGGGTAATTGAAATTGGCTATAATTGGAGTTCACTGATTCTCTGCTGTCTGTATGTAATAAAAAAATGACAGCTCCTCAATGTCAAAGCATGCTGCCTCACATATCACAACCTTCAGCCTGCTGTGTGCATGTTGATGCGGTGCTGATTGTCTGGTATGTCAGGTCATTGAACATTATGCTTGTGAGAACTCATGTTCCCCTCTCATGCCTTGCAGTCCTGTAAAAAAATAAAAGCATAATAGGGAATTGTTCTGTTTTTGGCTCCACTCTATTTTAGGGCCCTAGTTAACAGGCTTAGCTACATAATTATCCTATCAGGACAGAACCAAAACACGTTGAACAAGGAAACTAAATTTTACAGTTTGTGTATGGGCTGTCTGAAAGTGAAAATAAGGTATTCGATTTCCTTGAAGAAAAAAAAAAAAGTCTGAAGTTAATTTGAACAATTTGCCATCTGTGAGTGGGAGTTTCACACTTAAACCAGTTCTGTAAATCCCTTAACTAATAATTGGGCTGAGAAAGCTGTTGGTTGGTTTGGTGCCTTTGTCACAGTGACAGAAATGGGCATTGTGTCACTGTGACCACACTTTTCTTTAACTGTTAGGACTTATCTATTACTAGAATGTCAATTGTTTACTAAAGGTATGTGTTGCAAAGGTTGTTTCGTTTTCAGTTTTGTGTGTTTTCATTTCTATGATTGTTGTAATGTTTTGAAATTATACATAAACTGCAGATCATTTACAAAAATGTGTCAATTTAAGATTGTCTTCAAATATTTTACCAGGATACTGACCAACTGTATTTTTTTTAAACAAGATTAGCCCGCCTTGAATCTCGTAATAAACATTTGAAATTAATTATTGATGAAACATCCTGACTCCCATTTCTCAGCCTTTCCAGTAAACTTATCCCTCAACCCTGTTGGCCAAGATGCCTAGTTGAGTAGGTCATCCTGTAGGCCTACATACATAGGCCAGATTTACAAAATGTACACTTGTGATATTAGGAGTGACTCCGCTGAAAAGGAAGATTTCACAGGGAAAGTGTCTGTGGTTACAAGCAGTTGATTTCAAACCACTGAGTGTTGTTAACAGAGTTGATGCAGGCAAAACACAAAACGGACTGGAACATGGAGGGACTACCTGGACATGTCCACAGCAACCTTTGGGTTGCTAGACGTTCACGTTATACGGCGGGACAACCACACTACTTTCGTTTTTGCCTAACCTTGGGTGTTATGTAACCATTCCAAACGTAACACGTCATACTAATTTGAGTGTCCCGGATTTCTGTTTCCTAGGTTAAATGTTACACCTAGTCTATGAGACCAGGCGGTCCAACAAGAAACACTTATTGTTGTTTTAAAAAGTTTCCTATTGCATTCCCTAATGAACACGGCCCTGGTCACACTCCATTTCTCAGTCTCCCTCCCTCTTTCTCACCCTGGCTCTACCATTTGCATGGCTCTCTGTGCGCTCGTGCTTGAGGCTGAGGTGTTTATGTCATGATTATAACACTGACTAAAGTTGGCCTCACGTGCAAGTCACCCTCTCGTGGGAGCTCTCCATTAACGTTTACACTTTAATCTACTATATTGTCATTTTTCGCCTTTTGGATGAGTGTGGTAGAGAACAAGATACAGAAATTGGGTAGAGATCATTTTGTGAACCAAGCATACCTTTAGTCTAGAATAAAAGGAGGTCCATTCTGCAAGAATAGAATCGAAAGTATTTTTTATAATAGGAGCACTGATTATCTTGTTTACTGATGAAACGGTTCTCTGATATATTTGCTATTTTACAATTTTACCATTTCAACTACGTGTAGAATACAGCCAGTTTATTGGCCTAGGGGCGATGGCATCTAACAACACATATTTTACTGTGAAGAAGTACATTCCCTAATCAAAAGCTTGTTTTGTTTAAAGAAAGTCCTCAATGCAATATGTAGCCTATGCTTCTTTTATCTGGAGAGTGTGTGGTTTTAAATGTATGATTGGATGGATTACAGAGATAGGGATTGGGGTAGCAGGATGTGGGTAGCAAGGTGGGGGTACAGTAGCTAGGGCCTTGCTATTGCTGCTGGGGGGCAGAGGATCGTTCAGCTCACATGACTGTGCTGTGACTGAGTTGGGTCTTGTGTGTGCATGTGGATCTGTGGTGATGAGTAAGAGGGGAGAAACGACTCAGTGCTCTCTTTGTGGTGAGACATTCCCTGGGTTATCCTCTCTTCCAGCTTCTCTTCTCTGATCCTGGAGGAAAGTCTCTGAGCCAGGATTTGGAGACCCTAACTAGCTACCTCTTCTGGACCTCAGACATCGGGACCTGGAAAGAGAAGAGGATCCCACACCAGTATATTCAGAGTGGATATCGGATGGAGATTGGAACCCATAGATCTGTAACTTTTGTATTTGGAAACTAATTGTTGGAAATGACCTGTTGACTCAACTCTCTTTAGAATGGTTTCTGTCTGAACGGGATGTTTTTCTTCAAACACTCATTTTGTCAGTGTGGAGTCAGGGTATCAACAGAGTGAAAATCGTGGGTGTTCAACGGCTCTGTGAGTGCTTGACAAACTGTGGATATTGTTTTGGAATCAAACTCAGAGGGTGTGACTAAGGTTCCAGGTCCGAGCCCTCATTCTACACCACTGTGTCACCTATCCTCAGCAGCCACAGCAGGGAACTGGGAGACAGAAAGAGGTGGAGATAGTGTGTTGGACTAAGTTCACCGGTGGAGCAGCCATTTTTTCCTTCTAACCTGTCCTGTACCTGGATAGGACTTGAGAAAGGGTACCGTATATCCTCTCTTGTTTGAAGAGTTTGAACATATCCGGACACTAGACCTCTTTCTGTTCTCACACTATCTTGTCTTACCTCTACTTCCCTCTCACTCTCTCGCTCTGGCTCTCTCTCTCTCTCTATCAGAGATGGGAGCTGCCTTCAAGAGGTTCTGTGCTCGGTTCTGTTGCTGCTGCTGCTGTAGCAATGCTGAAAGTGAGGAGGAGAAGGAGCCTTTAATCAGGTATGCACACTTATCACCCGTACAACCCATGACACCCAAAACCCTGACATACACACTAATCACCCGTACAACCCATGACACCCCGACACACTGACATACATACTAATCACCCGTACAACCCATGACACCCCGACACACTGACATGCACACTTATCACCCGTACAACCCATGACACCCCGACAAACTGACATACACACTAATCACCCGTACAACCCATGACACCCCGACACACTGACATGCACACTTATCACCCGTACAACCCATGACACCCCGACAAACTGACATACACACTTATCACCCGTACAACCCATGACACCCAAAACCCTGACATACACACTTATCACCATGACAACCCATGAGACACTGACATACACACGTATCACCATGACACCCCAACACACATACACCACAGGAGGCTGCTGAGGGGAGGATGGCTCATAATAATGGCTGGAACAGAGCCATGTGTTTGATGTATTGATACCATACCACTTATTCCATTCCAGTTATTACCACGAGCCCGTCCTCCCCAATTAAGGTGCCACCAACCTCCTGTGACTTGCACATACTTATCGAGGTACATAATATAATGCTTATAAAACAAACAATGTCACAATTCATCTGACTTCTCACCCTCACGTTTCTCCACACCAATTCATAGATTTGAGAGTTATGTCATGCTCTCCAACCACAACCCTCAGATTTAGTCACACTAGTGTAATCTAGAGGTGTGGAACCAACAAAGACCCTCTCTGTATCTATTGAATTGATAACAGCTTCACAATCATCCCGATTTTCACCTGATAGACCACGCTCGCGTATGTGTGTTTGTGTGTGTGTGTGTGTGTGTGTGTGTGTGTGTATATCTCTGAGTGTGTCTATTTGTTTTTTTGTCTATTGGTTTCAGTCCTGACACTTTGGAGTACTTTGACCGCGAGGCAAAGAAGCGGAGGGACCAGGAACAGAACCTATGGAGTGAGCCAGGCGACCCGAGCCACTCAGAGAGAGACGATGACCGGATCCTGTACAACCTCATCCAGAACAGGAACCAGACCCGCAGGGGCTCGCTGGTACCAGAGGAGGGACCCAGGGAGGGGGACAGGGAACACTTACTGCATGACAACAGAGAGTTTGGGTCCCTAAGTGGGAGAAACAACCCACTGGGCACACACTGGTTCAATCAACGTTCAATTGACGTCTGTGCCCAGTGAGAGGTGGACAAAAAGGTGGAGAAATCTGGGGAAAAGCGTGAAGTCATGCTAGATTGTCTGCTCTGTCTAATAGGTTTTGCAGGGCAGCATACAGCACTCTACCTCCATCAGCCAGTAGATGGTGCATTGAATGCCCTTTAGTATAATGTAGGCCTACATTATCCAACTGGGTACCATGCCTGTCCTCCATTGTTGTCACCTGTTTGTTGGATGAATGTGGTGCTATCTCACATCAGGCTTACTCTAGTTGATTGACCTGTGTTTGTGGTGATAGTTGTGTACTAGGTTAATATGTTTTGTGTGTAACCCTGCACCCTTTCCCTCTGTAGGCGCACCGGCGTCTGAGTGTGGACATTGAGGGGATGAGAGATCTGCGTCGGGAGGTCAGGGACAAGTGGAAGATGATCCTGGAGAATTTAGGTGAGAGAGTAGGAATGAAAGGGTAAAATGAGGGTTATAGTGAACAAATGGAAGTGTAACATGAGGGTGATAGAGAACAAATGGAAGGTTAAAATGAGGGTGATAGAGAACAAATGGTAGGGAAAAATGAGGGTGATAGAGAATAAATGGAAGGTTAAGATGAGGGTGATAGTGAACAAATGGAAGGGTAACATGAGGGTGATAGAGAACAAATGGAAGGGTAAGATGAGGGTGATAGAGAACAAATGGAAGGGTAAGAAGAGGATGATATTGAACAAATGGAAGTGTAACATGAGGGTGATAGAGAATAAATGGAAGGGTAAGATGAGGGTGATAGAGAACAAATGGAAGTGTAACATGAGGGTGATAGAGAACAAATGGAAGGGTAAGATGAGGATGATAGTGAACAAATGGAAGTGTAACATGAGGGTGATAGAGAACAAATGGAAGTGTAACATGAGGGTGATAGAGAACAAATGGAAGTGTAACATGAGGGTGATAGAGAACAAATGGAAGTGTAACATGAGGGTGATAGAGAACAATGGAAGGGTAACATGAGGGTGATAGAGAACAATGGAAGGGTAACATGAGGGTGATAGAGAACAAATGGAAGGGTAACATGAGGGTGATAGAGAACAATGGAAGGGTAACATGAGGGTGATAGAGAACAATGGAAGGGTAACATGAGGGTGATAGAGAACAAATGGAAGTGTAACATGAGGGTGATAGAGAACAAATGGAAGTGTAACATGAGGGTGATAGAGAACAAATGGAAGTGTAACATGAGGGTGATAGAGAACAAATGGAAGTGTAACATGAGGGTGATAGAGAACAAATGGAAGTGTAACATGAGGGTGATAGAGAACAAATGGAAGTGTAACATGAGGGTGATAGAGAACAAATGGAAGGTTAAAATGAGGGTGATAGAGAACAAATGGAAGGGTAACATGAGGGTGATAGAGAACAAATGGAAGTGTAACATGAGGGTGATAGAGAACAAATGGAAGTGTAACATGAGGGTGATAGAGAACAAATGGAAGTGTAACATGAGGGTGATAGAGAACAAATGGAAGGGTAACATGAGGGTGATAGAGAACAAATGGAAGTGTAACATGAGGGTGATAGAGAACAAATGGAAGGGTAACATGAGGGTGATAGAGAACAAATGGAAGGGTAACATGAGGGTGATAGAGAACAAATGGAAGGGTAACATGAGGGTGATAGAGAACAATGGAAGGGTAACATGAGGGTGATAGAGAACAATGGAAGGGTAACATGAGGGTGATAGAGAATAATGGAAGGGTAACATGAGGGTGATAGAGAACAATAGAAGGGTAACATGAGGGTGATAGAGAACAATGGAAGGGTAACATGAGGGTGATAGAGAACAATGGAAGGGTAACATGAGGGTGATAGAGAACAATGGAAGGGTAACATGAGGGTGATAGAGAACAAATGGAAGTGTAACATGAGGGTGATAGAGAACAAATGGAAGTGTAACATGAGGGTGATAGAGAACAATGGAAGGGTAACATGAGGTGATAGAGAACAAATGGAAGGGTAACATGAGGGTGATAGAGAACAAATGGAAGGGTAACATGAGGGTGATAGAGAACAAATGGAAGTGTAACATGAGGGTGATAGAGAACAATGGAAGGGTAACATGAGGGTGATAGAGAACAATATGAGGGTGATAGAGAACAATGGAAGGGTAACATGAGGGTGATAGAGAACAAATGGAAGTGTAACATGAGGGTGATAGAGAACAATGGAAGGGTAACATGAGGGTGATAGAGAACAATGGAAGGGTAACATGAGGGTGATAGAGAACAAATGGAAGTGTAGGATGAGAGAAAGGGAAAATGAATAAAATCTTGTCTCTGTAACCGTGAACTTTCATTGGCTCAGGGTTCATGGCGGAGGCGGAGTCTCTGCTGACGGTGTCTGCCAGTGCGTCATATGACCGTATGAGGAATGCCTCGGCGTCACGCACACTACTGCACACGCTCCACTCTGAGACATCTATCTTCAACACCCGGGAGGCCCCACCTGAGAGATACCTCTTCATCCTGGTGAGAACAGAAACTAACAGAGGAGAGAAACTGTGTATTATGGTTATAACGTCTTCCCCTTCACTTCCTTCTCCAAATCACTTCCTGTTTGATGATGATGATGATGATGACTCTCTTTCTTCCTCTTCGGGTCTTTTCTCCTCTTCCTTCACTCTTGGTTTTTCACCCACTCCATCTTCCTCTCACTTTCCCTCCTCTCTCCATCTTCCTCTCTCTTTCCCTCCTCTCTCATCTTCCTCCCTCTTCCCCTTCTCTCTCCTTTTCGTATAGGATCGTCTCATATACCTGGATGCTGCTGATGACTTCTTGGCGAAGGCTAGACGCTTCTACCCCAAGCGTGATACTGATGATGAAGATGAGGACAACCCGTTAGCCGTCAACCTGCCGTTGCTACTGGCCAGAGTGAACCGCACCATGAACGGTGGAGGGAGCGATGATGAGGATGAGAGGCTGGATGAGGGAGATGGGAGCGGAAGAGAAGAGGACAACTACTAGACAGAACAGGTGCTGCAATGACCTTCGACGGTAGACAGGGGGCAGTAGTTAGTTGTTTATGTTGCAGAGTTGGGAGTATACAGTACCAGGATGTCTGATTCTGAATATACTCTGTTGAAAATACTCTCCCAATTTGCACTAACACTAGGGGCTCTATTCAATCTGTGTTGCTGAAGTGTTATAGATTGCACGAAAGAAATGTAAAGGTAATTTCTGATTGAACCGACATATGCAGCGTTTACCGTGAATGTAGTCTCCGCTAACACAGGAACATTGCCTTTACATTTCAATCACGCTGTAACGCTGAACTTCCGCAATACGGATTGAATTGAGCCCTAGGTTTGACCAAAAATATACAGCTTTCCTTTCCTCGTCATCAGAACCACGATCCAATATGATTCTGTTTTCCTTCTTTTTCTGTTTAGGCAGACTTAGCTGGGTCTCAGTTATATTAGGGAGAGTTTTGGATGTTATCACCCTGTCATTTTTTATCCACCAGACAGTGTTAGTTACCCAACTCCCTGGGTCTGTTCATTATTGGTCTCCGCCAGGGAACACAGTGGACACAGTAAACACAGCACTGAAACCCGTAGGGCACAGCCGTCCTGCTCCACATCAGCACTTTGTCTCATGATTATCAGCACTTGTTTAATCTAGTCACAAGATAGTCTTTCGAAAACCATTAGATTACCTTGGAATAAATATGTATTAAACTAATTAAATACTTTTTTAGTTGTCAGTTTCCTTACGGACCATGCTTATTAAGAGGTACTACTGTATTTTTGTTCATGAAGTTTACAGAGATGAGTTTAGTAACAAAATGACTCAACTTTGAATGAGTGTGTGTGTCTGTATGAACAGTGGAGGTTGCAGTATGTGTGTATCTAATGGTCACTTTGAGTACATGTCAAGACTGTGAGAGGATTTGGGATGTTTTGGTGAGTTGAAGGGGATGCAGTATGTGTCGAGTGTTCTATTGTAGTTGATATGGAAAATAAAGTGGCAACCTGATACTGCAGAGCAAGTTGTGTGTGTGTGTGTGTGTGTGTGTGTGTGTGTGTGTGTGTGTGTGTGTGTGTGTGTGTGTGTGTGTGTGTGTGTGTGTGTGTGTGTGTGTGTGTGTGTGTGTGTGTGTGTGTGTGTTCGGCAGGGTTAATGTGTCCACAGGGAGCTCTAAACTCCCAGTCACATGTCGGCATGGTGTGGTTACAGCTCCGACACTGTGGCTTACCAATGCCTGCTGTGAGCCACGCCCCACAGAGATAGCCTCTGACCCAATCTGGCCTGTCCTGGGCCTGCTTGTCCCTCTGGGGCCACAGGGGGTGTGTGGACGAGGATGTTGTTGTTTTGATGGTCAGCTGTCTGTAATGTTACATGAGACTGACACTGGTGAGGGTACATCTCTCAACATGGCAGCAGTCTGTTTCTAAGAACACACACAGACAGACAGACAGACAGTGGCATCATGTCCATAGGGGGAACAAAGGCACGCGCTCCCTCAGATTTGTCCTGTTTTTACAATTTTCAGATGTAAAATTAATTACTCAACTTCATTTTAATCATAATATATATGATAATGATAATATATATGTTCTGTCAGAGGTATTTTGCGGAGGGGACACACTGACTGGACCAGGCAGAGTACCCCCCCTCTATTCTCCATAGTAAGTGGTTCCTTCCAAAGTGCACAGAGCAAAGAGATGCCTGGACAAGATGCTAGATACTCTCGAAGCTAATGGTTGCAGAACCGTCAGTGGAAGAGAGAGTGTAGAGTGACACACACAGCGTTTGATTTGATTTTAGCTGCCAGTGATTGGCAGGAGGTATGTTTGTAAATGAATTTGATCAAGCTATGTAGTCTATTGATTCCTTCTTGATGAATAAATAAAACAAAAATGTTTTGTTGGTTCTCTGTAATACTACAGATGTAGGATCTTAATTTGATGACTCTTTGTTGCTGAGAATGTTCCTGCACAGCAGGAAATGCACATTTGTAGTGTGTTTCAGTTTTAAAAAGGCTTCTAAAGTTTGTAATTTCCACTTTGAAATTTCAGACTTGATTTGCCCTGACAAAAAACGAATCAACCCCTACTAAAATGGTCATTAATTATAATCCACATAATAATTCACATTTCCTGTTGCTCAGGAATATATTCCTGCTGTAGCAAACTGGTTCAAATTAAGATCCTACATCCGTAGCCACCTAGCAATTTTATGAAGTTGGAAATTCATAGACAGAGCTTTTGAATTCATAAACACAGTGAATTTGAATTCACTGTGTTTATGAATTCATATACATTTTCCACTGTGAAATTCATAGACAGAGCTATACATGCAAAGATTGCCAGACATTTAGATTGTTCTTGTAAAAAATCTAATGACAATAAATAGATACACAATTGACTTAAATTGATTTAATTATTGGCTTATGGCACTATATACCAGTGTATCAGTTGTACTAAACTCCTAAGGCATAACACTTATTAAAGAATCAATGTCCATTGTTAATTTAAATGACAATTGAACAGGTAAAGAGGTAAGCTTAGATAACCTATGAAGAAAAATATACATATTTAAAAGCTGTTTCAGGTGTTTGAAAAATGCAGCATTCTCCAACCACCCCATCGCGTACTTCGTGCATGACGAACCTGAACACAATCATTATCCCTCCCTCTGTCTGATCTTAGTTTTAAAGTGCAGTCTCTCTCTCTCTCTCTCTCTCTCTCTCGCTCGCTCGCTCTCTCTCTCTCTCTCTCTCGCTCTCTCTTTCTGACAGCTCATTTAAGTGTCACTTCCCAGCAGCTGAGGCTGACTGTATAGTTATGTAACAGAGAGAGAGAGCGCCCTGGCACTATGGAGGGGGCTGCCAGGGGGCAGAATGATCAGCCTGGCAGGATCACCTTATCACCGCTCACCCTTAGGGAACTTCTACACCGAAGGCCTCATTAGAATAGTGACGTCACAATTAATTCACAAACAGAGGAACTTTGAGTACCCATGCGGGTCCCTATCACACCTACTGTCAGGCAGCTGCGTCCCCACCAGACATGTGACTTGTGCTGTTGTTGTGTGCTTAAAGGCCCAATGCAGCCGTTATTATTTCAATATCAAAGCATTTCTGGGTTACAAATAAGTAACTTGCTGTGATTGTTTTCAATTAAAATGGTAAAAAATTAACAAAAACAGCTTCTTAGCAAAGAGCAATGTCTCAAGCAAGAATTTTTCTAGGGCTGTCTGGGAGTGAGGAGAGGAAAACTGAAAACTAGCTGTTATTGGCAGACAGGTTTGGAACTCTCTTTCTTTTTGGTCTATCAACTAATTTACCGCCTGGTGATGTCACCAGGCAGGCCAAAACTCCATCCCACCAAAACAGGCAGAAATTTCAGGGTGTCTTTTCAAACAGCTCTTACACTAAAAGGTCATTATCATAATTTTCACAATTTCACAGTATTGTTCCAACCTCATAGTGTGGAAGTATATATTAAACACTCAGGAAAATCACGTTTTTGACTGCACTGGGCCTATAAACAAATGCTTGGCACTCACAGGCCAGGGGTCAATGTTACTGTAATACTGTTTTTTTTATCGCTTTGGTGGAATTTTCACAAGTATGTGGTACATTTTCATAACTCTTAGTACAAAACTCAAAACAGATCGTCAAAAAGTCAGTTGTTTCAAAACTCTAAGCATATTTTCAATTGACTAAGTACAACACACAAAATCATACAGTTACTTTTTCACCAAACTTAATCAGTGTTTCATCTATAAAATAAGTTTCACATTGCAATACATGTTCATATAAAGTAATTGCCTTTCACAATGCAATGTTCACATTACTTTTTATTTGATTCTTTACATTTTACATGTAAACTGGTTTGTCTACTACAGATTTTGAGAACTACATCATGAAAATGTATGGCTGTAAAGTAGAAACATAAAAAGTATGATATATTCTAGAATGTACTACTATGATAATGACTATTATGATTTTACTTCACACTAAGGGGGGTTCACACTGCTTTACTAAAATTGCATTGGCTAACACAGTACTGTAATACCGTAATACATGCCATTTACGTAGCAGACACTTTTATCCAAAGTGACAACAGTCCACACATTTTGGTATGTGACCCCAGTGGGAATTGAACCCACAACTCTGGTGTTGCTAGTGCCATGCTTTTATGAACTGAGCCACATACAGGACAACTACAATACAGAAGTTCAATACAATACTGTTAAATACAATACACGATTACAATACAGGTGGAAGATGTATGATTGCCATCCCCACGAGCGCACCACCCTTCTTCAGGCCATGGAGGAGGCATGCATTGATTTCAAGCCAGACCTATGTCAGGCTTGAATTCGCCATGCTAAAATGTTTTTCCCCAAGTGCATAAACAATGAGGATATTTACTGCGATTTTGATGAGAACCTATGGCCAAATGCTTGAGGCAGGCTTGATGCAAACTATTGCCTGTTAAACATTATGTTTATTTCATTTGATTACATTGTGAAATATGTCTTCAATGATCACACCTTTGATTACACATGGGATAGAAATTGTGGAAATGTGATGTTCAGCCTAATGTGAAAACAATGTAATGTACTGAATTTACAGTACTTTAGCATACTACATTCAAAGGGCAATTTTGAAACATGTATCTTACATTTTTTGCTATTGGATTAACTGGTTGATAAAATAACTACATTGAGAAGATATCATTATGTTGTGTTCTGGTGATTAAACCAATGTACTCATTATATTTCACAGTAAACTTATATTTTGAATCAATGGTTGTGTGGTGATAGATGTCTCCAGACAAAATGAATGCACAATGAAAGGTTTTAATGTGTGATCAACCTTTCTTCAAGTCCCATAACCACTTTATTTGAGTTGGCCTTGAGTAAGGGCTTATATTTTGTCCCCACTGTATCATGTAATGACTTTGACACCACAATATAGTTTCAGAAATTATTTTGTACATTGAGACTTAGGGAGTTCTTCTGTCCCATAGATGATAAGACTCCAAATTTGGATGTGTCAATTATGGGTGAGAGGAGTGTTCAGGCTATAGGTGACACAATAGAGAATGACATTTCCCACAGAACGAATACCCCTTTTCGAGACAAATCCACCTTTTGTCCGCCAAGATACAGAAATCCCTCCCTAGAAACATACTGCAGATTGGTGGAAAAAGATGTGTCTCAGATTCTGAATAAGAAACGAGAATACAGAGTCTACAATCATCTCCCTTAAGAACAGATACAAGCATAGGATGATTTAAAAAAGGATTCCACTTTGATAGGGCGTAATGCTGATAAGGGCAGAGCTGTGGTGCTGTTAAACCGTGATGACTATGTGAATTCCTCTCCTTCATCAATTCAAGCAGTGAACATTTGATGCACATGAATCAAGTTTTCTTGACATTTTGTAGTACACAGAGTGTACTACACAGATTCGTAGTACACAGAGTGACTATGACAAACAAGCCGACTGTCTGGATGAGCGTTTCAGACAGCGGTGTTACCCAGAGGGATCGTTATAAAAATATGACCCAGGATGACAGCCTCACGCCAAAACCACCCCGCCCTCCTGACCAACGCGTTCAATGCTTCTTTCAGTACTCCCCACTTGGTAAACAGTTCGACCACATCATTAAAAAACACTGGCACATCTTGAGCACTGATCCACAGCTGGAACAGAGGTTTAAAGAACCTCCTCGGGTAGTCTTCAGACGCGCACCCAACATCAGTCAAATTGTGGTGAGGTCTGATCTTCCACCAGTGCCACGTTGTACCTTTCTAGACAATGTGCGGGACGGTAATTATAGATGTGGCGGACGAACCCAGTGTCACTTTACGAACAAATGCACAATGTTCAATCGCCCTATTATGGGCAAGGCTATTAAAATTAAAAGTAAGGGCATCATTAGCGTACTAGGGGGTAACTAAGAACAATGTCTAATTGCTGACACAAAAAAGTAACGTTTGGAAAAGAAATGAAATGTGGATGAATGTCATGCTTAGGCGAATAAACTAGAAAGGGAAATAAATGGCTACAGTTTACACTTTTTTAGTTATTTCATGACATTTTGTTTTTAGAAAAGGGGCGTTTTTTTAAAGGACCAGGGGTGAGCACTCAGTTTGTTTGTTTGACCTGGCGAAGATCCGTTTTGGATCCAAACGTTGTCAATAAAGCGGTGAATTGGGAGCTTTAACCGTGTGCGGGCCTTCTTGTTCTTTACTTGCGTTACAAATGTTACCAGTTTGGAGTTTTGTATTAAGAGTTTTTAAAATTCGCCACATATTTGTGAATATAGCACCAAATCGATAAAAAAAAAAGCTGTAACACTGACTCACATGACAGTCACTAATGTACTGTATGTGCTAGTTGTATGTGTGTAAAAAAAAAAGTAAGACTGATTATCTTATAAAATGTCTGAACAGATACTGAGTGATTGTCTTATCAAATGTCTAAATTGATTTAGTTCTATGTTTTTTGAAAAAGAGAATGACCTCACTGCAGAAGTATGCCTCGAGACTTAATAGGTTTCTGCAATGGGAATCCTGAACTGAAGTGACGTTTTATGGTTACCATGGCTGCATAACACATAGTGTGTGTGTGTGTGTGCGTGCTTGCGTCTGCAATGTGATATCTTACATACATTGTGTCATTAAGGTACATGTCTTAGACGTGAGAATAGGAATCTATTGCTGTACTTATTGCTGTATCTAGTTTCAATATTAATTTGAAATCAAAGGATACATGTATAACTTTATATGTATTCTTGCTATGCAGGTGTTATATATAGGATGACATCAGTGCCTGATGCGGAAGAGTTAGTCATTGAAAGAGTGACTGGTAGTGACACCAAGGCAACATTGCATGTGTGTGGGTGTTTTGTGTGTGTGTGTGTGTGTGTGTGCGTGCATATGTGTGTGTGCATGAGAGAGAGAGAAAATCTTTAAGACTGTAACCTGAGAGACTCTTGGCTGGAGTGGGTCTCTGTCATCAGACTAATAAATCAGAGATAGAAGTCACTGTCCATGACAGACGAAACACTGATACAACACAGCTAATCAGCTAGATAACAGATTCACAAGGTACTCCAGTCAAATAAAAATTATTTGTGGCTGTAGTTTATACAAAAAAACAGTTGGTCCCTTGGTCAATGCCTTTGCCTGGTATCTGTTCCGTAGCACGTATAGCCTTGCATTATCCAAAACAGACTGACCACCTGCCTACAGAACATCACCTTTGATCTTGAGTCTCTAAAAGGAACTGTTACCCCAAATATAGCAAGGCCGTACATGCCAGGGCTCTCCATGGTTACTGAAAGAGACAACCCTAAACTCAGCAGTTTCACCCTGCTAGCTACCAAGATAACTGTTAGTTTCACAATCTGTATGTATGTTTATGTTAATATACAGTATACAGTACCAGTCAAAAGTTTGGACACACCTACTCATTCAAGGATTTTTCTTTATTTTTACTATTTTCTACATTGTAGAATAATAGTGAAGACATCAAAACTATGAAATAACACATTTGGAATCATGTAGTAACCAAAAAAGTGTTAAACAAATCAAAATATATTTTATATTTGAGATTCTTCAAATAGCCACCCTTTGCCTTGATGACAGCTTTGCACACTCTTGGCATTCTCTCAACCAGCTTCACCTGGAATGCTTTTCCAACAGTCTTGAAGGAGTTCCCACATATGCTGAGCACTTGTTGGCTGCCGTCCGACTCATCCCAAACCATCTCAATTGGGTTGAGGTAGGGGGATTGTGAAGGCCAGGTCATCTGATGCAGCACTCCATCACTCTCCTTCTAGGTAAAATAGCCCTTACACAGCTTGGAGGTGTGCTGGGTCATTGTCCTGTTGAAAATCAAACAATAGTCCCACTAAGCCCAAACTAGATGGGAAACCAGTGTGCCTAAATAAATCACAGACAGTGTCACCAGCAAAGCACCCCCACACCATAACACCTCCTCCTCCATGCTTTATGGTGGGAACTACAAATGTGGAGATCATCTGTTCACCCACACCACGTCTCACAAAGACACGGCGGTTGGAACCAAAAATCTCAAATTTGGACACCAGACCAAAGGACACATTGCCACCGGTCTAATGTCCATTGCTCATGTTTCTTGGCCCAAGCAGGTCTCTTCTTCTTATTGGTGTTTCTTTGCAGCAATTCGACCATGAAGGCCTGATACACACAGTCCCCTCTGAACAGTTGATGTTGAGATGTGTCTGTGACTTGAACTCTGTGAAACATTTATTTGGGCTGAAATTTCTGAGGCTGGTAACTCTAATGAACTTATTCTCTGCAGCAGAGGTAACTCTGGTCTTCCATTCCTGTGGCGGTCCTCATGACAGCCAGTTTCATCATAGCGCTTGATGGTTTTTGCGACTGTACTTAAAGAAACTTTCAAAGTTCTTGAAATGTTCCGTATTGACTGACCTTCATGTCTTAAAGTAATGATGGACTGTCGTTTCTCTTTGCTTATTTGAGCTGTTCTTACCATAATATGGACTTGGTCTTTTACCAAATAGGGCTATCTTCTGTATACCCCCCCCCTACCTTGTCACATCACAACTGATTGGCTCAAACGCAATTCCACAAATTAACTTTTAAGAAGGCACACCTGTTAATTGAAATACATTCCAGGTTACCTCATGAAGCTAGTTGAGACAATGCCAAGAGTGTCATCAAGGCAAAGGGTGGCTATTTGAAGAATCTCAAATATAAAATATATTTTGATTTGTTTAACACTTTTTTGGTTACTACATGATGTCTTATTTGATAGTTTTGATGTCTTCACTATTATTCTACAATGTAAAACATTTTTAAAATAAAGAAAAACCCTTGAATGAGTAGGTGTGTCCAAACTTTTGACTGGTAGTGTATGTACATTTACACTGAGTATCCCAAACATTAGGAACACTTTTATAATATTGAGCTGCCTTTTGCCATCAGAACAGCCTCAATTCGTCAGGGCATGGACTCTACAAAGTGTTGAAAGTGTTCCACAGGGATGCTGGCCCATGTTGACTCCAATGCTTCCCACAGTTGTGTCAAGTTGGCTGGATGTCCTTTGGGTGGTGGACCATTCTTGATACACACGGGAAACTGTTGAGCGTGAAAAACCCAGCAGCGTTGCAGTTCTTGACACAAACCGGTGCGCCTGCGGCCTGGCACTTACTACCATACCCCGTTCAAAGGCACTTACATTTTTTGTCTTGCCCAATCACCCTCTGAATGGCACATACACAATCCATGTCTCAATTGTCTCAAGGCTTAAAAATCCTTCTTTAACCTGTCTCCTCCCCTTCATCTACACTGATTGAAGTTATTTAACAAGTGACATCATTAAGGGATCATAGCTTTCATCTGGATTCACCTGGTCAGTCTATGTCATGGAGGTGGTCCTCTGTAGCTCAGCTGGTAGAGCACGGCGCTTGTAACGCCAGGGTAGTGGGTTCGATCCCCGGGACCACCCATACACAAAAATGTATGCACGCATGACTGTAAGTCGCTTTGGATAAAAGCGTCTGCTAAATGGCATATTATGGAAAGAGATGTTAATGTTTTGTATGCTCAATCTATGTATTCTCTCTTGGAGCAATAGAGTTTCCCCTCAGCACCCAGCATTATTAGCAATGGCTGATCTCTTTCGACATTAGTGTTCTGCCACTGGCTGCTATATGTACATCAAGACCTCTATTAAGCTCTATTAAGATGCCAGCTCTCAGAAGTCCCCCCCTGTGTGTTCGTGTTTGTTTACATGTGTCTGAACACTGGGTCAGATAGTGCTCTTAAGATGGAAACCTTCCACTTAGTTTGATAACCGGATGTCCCTCAACTTAGCGTGTTGGGCCGGGGTGATTATAGAGGGGATTGAGGGTATCAGGGGATTCTGAGTACAATTACCAGTAACCCACCCACTCCTATCTATTTTTTTCCGCACTCTCTTTCTCTCTCCCCCAGCCACCTCCCTCTCTCTTTCAGATGGGCTGTTGGTGTCAGGTGTCAGCACACACTAGCTGTGGAGTGACAACATGGCTTAGAAATAGCAGCAGGGCTTCTATAAAAGACATAGACGGGCATGGTCCCAGACACAAACAGCAGAGACCACCAGACCATCACCACAGAGGCAAGAGAGAGGAGTACCATCACAGAGTACCTGGGCTAGCAACTACAGACAGACAGATAGTCCAGAGAGAAGAAGACTGAACACAGAGATACCAAGACAGACGGACAGACAGAGGAGTCTGAGAAACTAACGGAGGTGATTAAACCGATAGAAGGACAGAACTTCACCCACACAGAACAGTGATAATGCAGGTGTGTACCGTTCTTGAGAAGCGTGCTGGGGCTGTGGTGGGGGCTGAGCTGGCCTGCAGCGTACGGGAGGAGAACCAGGCTCAGAGGGAGAGCTACAAAGCCGACTGGAACAGTGTTAACATGAAGACCCGGGCCATGGACAGGTGAGTCCCATCCTTTAGACAAACTGTATTCATTACTTCTGGTAGATGTAACACATTGAACAATATTAAGTAATTGATTCTTATATAAAATCTTGAATAACAATAAAGCAATACGTCCCCCTATATTACCATGTGAGTCATCATACTCAAGACTAGCCTACTGTATAATTGATCTTTGTTATAATAACTGTCAGGCTAATCTATCAGCTGACATTACATTTAATGATTTTCATTTAGCTGGTAGGATTCTCAGCTGATACTGAGAGACCATTAGAGTTTGAAAATCACTGAGCAATGTCCAACTCATCTCTCCACAGGCAGACAATGAACATGAATGATGACTCTCGTCGGGAGACCTACACTAGGCAGTGGGAGGCTCGCTCCCTGGCCCAGGCCTGTCCCTCTGGGGTGTACAGAGTGGGCACCATGGAGAGGGGTGTGAGGGAGCACCAGCTCCTGCCCAAGAGGAACACCTTGCCCCTGCCCATCTTCACCCCTGCACAGCTGGGCATCCGGCTGGGCCGTGGAGCACCACACACCCAGGAGGACCTCCGTCCCTTCCCCATCCCCGACGGTGCCTGCCCTGGCAAGAAGGCAGTGGTCGAAATCACACAAGACCTGCCCCCCATCAAGCCACTCAAGATGGAGTTTGCAAAGGTGCCCAGAGCACTGGGCCGCTCCGTGTCACAGGAGGTCCAGAGAGGGTGAAGGAAGAGGAGAGGAAGGAGAGAAGCTGAAAGAATGGATGTTAGGGATAAAGGTTAATTGTGGGGCTCAGCCCATCAGAAAAGCATGGAGGGATGTATATAGATTTATTCTTAGTGACATTTATTCCATCTCTATTTATTATTTATTTATTTCATCTCTATTCCCTAGTGGTCCTCTGTAGCTCAATTGGTAGAGCATGGCGCTTGTAACACCAGGGTAGTGGGTTCGATCCCTGGCACCACCCATACGTAAAAATGTATGCACACATGACTGTAAGTTTAGTAAAGCCGTCACACAGTGCATACCTTTCCTGTTTCATTAGGTATTACATGTATACTACAGATATGTCCAATGTTATACAAGGTATTGTTTGCTTAGAGATCTGATAGCATCTTTTGATTGACAGAAAGGCAGACAAATGCTCTGGGGTGTGTTCTTTCAGCTGTGCCATAAACTAATCTCCCTGCTGACTGGAAAAAAACAGACTGGCATTGTGGCCTTGTCACTTCTATACAGCGAATGAACTGCCCCTGCCCCCCTGTCTGGCGGAAGCCAGTTGTGGATAGGCCACATAGCATAGTATGGCATTCTGACCGCATTATATGCAGTGGTACATTTTACCCCACTTGTCACACAATGGCAGGATGTTTTATATGCTAAACCAATGTATGTATGAAGATGAATTTATTGGTGTATTCATGTGGAATGACCATGCACAGATGAGGGAGGTGAGAGAAGGGAAATACGAAGATATCAAAGATGCTTCAAAAGTGACAGAGTGAGAGAGCAGAAGATAATTGGAACTGTAGAGAGGAAATGAACAAGAAAGTGGGCACGGAGGGAGGGGTGGACTCATTTACATTTTACATTTACATTTTAGTCATTTAGCAGACGCTCTTATCCAGAGCGACTTACAGTTAGTGAGTGCATACATATATATATTTTTTTTTCATACCAACATACCTTGGCATCCAGCCCTCTCTTTTGTAACAATGGAGAGCTGGTGAGCCTTTAGACCTCCAGAAGTCCTTGACACACTCTAATCCTGGGTGAGAGGACAGAACGGTACAACATGATCCCATGCTGGGAACCCAGACAAAGGAGCCCACTGGGCACTGACGTCAATTCAACGTCTACTCCACGTTGGTTCCACGTCATTTTATTGAAATGACGTGGAAACAACGTTGATTCAACCAGTGTGTGCCGAGTGGGAGGTGTGTGTGTGCTGACATATCTGGATGGTCCCGGATCATGACTCAAGTCATTGAAATAGACTGACTACCTGTATGATCAAGACGTCTATATTTAAACAAAGTGTCCTTTGACTGTGTATGATCTACCCATCTAGCTGTGTGCTAATGTTGACATCTGATGTTAGTGAACAGATCATACAGTTTTACATTCAGCATCACTCCGTCAAAGGAAATATAGTATTCTTTCTAACAAAGATATCATCTACATATAGTTCAGGATGTTGTGGATCCCTGGAAATAAATTGAATTAATGTAAACATTACAGTTTGAAAACATAGCTTGTCCCGGGTATGGGGTAAATTGAGCCAGGGGCTAGGTAAGTTAAGCCATTTACATATTTCTGTACTGAATGAAATATTACCACTACCTTTTTAAAACCATGTCTATCTTTATTTCCCAAACACAATTCAACACCATCACAATCACTTTTTTGTCTTTTAGTAATTTTAAGCATCTTTTAACACAGGCTTAACACCTAACTTGCTACTTTTTTAATCACTTTTAACATAGGCCAGGCCATGTTGTTGCCTCATATCCCAGTGATAATGCCTTTCATTACGCCTGGGAAGAAAACACTTCAATTTGCTCAACTTGCCATTGGCTCAACTATTGACTCAACTTACCCCAAGGCAAGCATTTTGACTATATTAGCTCACACAGCTACAAGGATGCACTTTCATGCTAGGTTTAGGACCTCATATTGAAGCTTATAGAGACCCCAAATGATGTATAGAAAAAATGTTCCATGTGGTTTCTTCCTTCACAGACTCCATGAAATGATGACCTCTTCCTAAATATTTGGTCAAATTATTCATTTTGTGTATGGTTTCCTAGAAAGAAAGGCAGCTCAACTAACCCCTTCCTCAATTTATCCCACTCTCCCCTATCTGTTTTCAGAATTATTTTTGTATAATAAAATCTGAAGTGCTTTTCACTTTCACTGTGTGTTGACCTGTCTTAATAAAAAAAGTTGAGTACAACCATCACAAAGAACACCGCACACACACACGCACGCACACGCACGCACACACACACACACACACACACACACACACACACACACACACACACACACACACACACACACACACACACACACACACACACACACACACACACACACACACACACACACACACACACACACACACACACACACACACACACACACACACACACACACACACACACACACACACACACACAGAGAGAGATAGAGTAAATGGGGTGTGGTGATGATAGATTAATCTATGCCTGACTGATTATCAGCTGTAAACAACATGGCTAACTCATAATCTTGCACCTACAGGCTTCTGTTCAGGCAGCAACAGCTGAGGTGGGTTAGACACTTCAACATACAGCTTTATTAGTGGGGTAGAAGAAATATGGTCAAGCTCTGGACTAAGGATAGTACAGATGTAGGACTTAATTTGAGCAAGTTTTCTACAGCAGGAAAATAATCCTGCATTAACAAGACATTTGAATTATTATGTGTTTTATAATTTATGGACATTTTTGTAGGGGCTTATACATTTTCTGTAAGGAAAATCAAGTCTGAAATGTGAAAGTGGAAATTACAAACTTCAGTTTTACATTTCCTAAAAGTTGCCCTGCAACAGGGTGATCAAATTAGTACCCAACATCTTACCGGAAATGTGCAACTTGTAGACTGACTGAGCAACAAGTAACTGGACGTCTCTACTGAATTCTTGCTTGTACGTTGGGTACATAGTATACTGTAACAATCTTTCCCCCCGTCACAATTTTATGTCCATGTCATCTCTATTTCTATATTTTCCCCCAGAAGGTTACTATCTCCATCAGCTCTCTGCCCAGGACACAATGCTCCACTCTCGATCCACATACTGTAACCTCTCTACTACTTTCTCTCCTCTGTACCTTCATGTATGCTCTTTCCTTCCAACTCCCAGTTTGTCCAACTTGGATTGTTTATTTTTTCTTTCTGTCTTTCTCTTCATCTCTCCCTCTCTCTATCCTTTTCTCTGCCCTCCCCCTTGTCTCTCTGTTATGGGGTCTAGTGTGGCTCAGTGTAAGGGTCTAGGTATTATTAGCAGGGTAAACATTGCTATCACTAGAGAGACAGAGCCAGAGAGACAGCCGTATCTGCCTGTTCTTCTCCTCTGAGCTCTTAATCCCTCACTGTTTAATCAGAGCTTTGGGTCTTCTGGTCCGCTCCCTTCCCCCCCATCTAGAACATTACCCCCTCTACCACCGCTACACCCCAAACAGGCCGAGACAGAATCCACCATAGACGCTGCCAAGTCATGAAACTCCCCTCCAGTAGCCAAGGAATGTCAGTTGACATGGAGAGAGAAGTTCATGTGGAAAAACTCAACACAACATGGACTCCCCCAAGTCTTAGTCCATCAGATAGCCCTTATCCCATATCTCCTACTCCATCCACTAACTGTACATGCATTCCAGCACTGATATGAATATTGTGTAACTAACTTGATTGAATTAATCCATCAATCCATTTTATGAATTATCAGTATGTGCTGTATTGTCTCCCATTTCAAGACTGACCCCAGATTTCCTTGTATTCTTCATCACCTTTAGGGTTAATGGAGTCGGTTTGCTTTTGATCTCTTGCCTTCTAATCCCCCTGTGTACTCATCACAGTAAATGTAAACCCCCAGGGGGTCATGGGAGGTCATACTGTGGTAAAGTACGGTAGAATGCAGAGTCACTGTGAATGCCTGTCAAAACATGTGTTCTATTTTCTTGTGACCTATAGGCTCTTAAAAGCACTTATGTAACTCTGATATCAAAGGCTGTGTTTTTCTGGAAGGGTGACTCCACGGACACACTGATGATACACCAACAGGCACGCCCACAAACACCACAGATAAGCAGACCTACTCACCAGTAGCGGTGCGTGGGTAAAATCACTGGGGAAGCCAAGCCAGGGAAAAAAAGCATATTACAACCTGTGTAATGTGATAATTGCGTTGTTTGCTCTATAACCTGTTAGTTCATATGCCTTGCCACTGTGATATATAGGCCTAAAGGCCGAGACAATAAGAAGACACAGTGGCAGAATAAATTCAACCAGACCTTCATTTCATCACAAAACCGGAGAGCAACATCTGTCCGGTGAAGTCCACAAAACATATTGCATGTAACAAGCAGTTACATGACCTACAGGATGGCCAAGCAAGTTAATGTTTCCAACATTTTCGGACTACTAAACAACTATTGATTTAGAACCACCGAGATACCACAAGTCGCAAAGAAAACAGGAGCTGCCTCCACTATTCTAGCACCATTTCAACTTCAACATCATCTAATCACCTATGCTTAGTCTAATACAGTGACAACTAAAAGATACCAAAAACGATTTAGTCCAATCAGCATAAGCTACATATGATGTGGCTGTCCATGGCACTGATTTCTGTGTGTGCCTGCAAGTAGAACAAAACATGTTGACTCACCCTTCTTGTAGAGAAATGCCAATGCCATCCTCGTCTTTCATGTTGCCTAAACGGTTTGACTCTGTCATACAGTACACACTTTAGTTTTTGTTGTCCTAGGCTACCTGTTATGTATGGTACGACGTGCTGTACGTCGTACTGTACGTTGTTATGGTTTACGACAGTGTGCTGCGTTACGGATGAATGGGTTGTCAGAATGCGTGGCACATGTCATTAAACGACAGAGTGATGTTCAATGTGAAACTGTGCAGATGTCCGTTCTTCTACAACTAGGCTAGATATAACATTGGCGACGAAGATGGCTGAATTCAGTTTACCACCGCCAGCACCATTCCTCGCCGTGCCTGGCGAACCTCCAGTCTCGTGGAATAACTGGCTTGATAGTTTTAACACTTATCTAGAAGCTATGGACTTTTCTACAATCTCCGACAAGCGGAGGACAGCACTGCTCCGTCACTGCCTTGGTACAGAGGGACAGAGGATTTTCAGAGCGCTTGGATCGGCTCCTACATTCACTGCTGCAGTCAGCCTCTTACGGAACCACTTCGCCGGGAAAGAGCGAGTGCTCCTCCGACGCTTTACCGGCTACGGAAGAGACACCAACGGCCGGGTGAGTCCATTCAAAGCTACGTGGCTAATCTGAGGGATTTGGCTAGCTCTTGTAACTACGGGACACTTCAGGACGAGATCATCAGGGATCAGTTGATAGAGGGGACGTTATGTGAAAAGACAAGGGAGAAACTGCTTTTGGAATCGGATAATTTACAACTAGATGGAGCTATTAAAATAGCACTCCAGGTTGAAGCGGCGTTGGAATGCTCTTCTATGCTAACAGACAGCTCTGCAGCATACACTCGGCCCCCAGCCATGCTCACACAGCAGCTTCAGCCCGAGCAGGCGCACTACAACGATCACGCGCTGCGCACGCCCTCCCGCGTCGATAACTGCATGGACACAGACACCGACATGCCCGTGCAGCAGGCACACAGACAAACAAACAGAACTAGCTGTGGCAACTGTGGGGCTAGCTCTCACAATTCAAGGGCTTCAAACTGCCCAGCCCGTGGGAAAATATGCAAGAACTGTTCAAAATACAATCACTTTGCGAAAGTGTGTCGTTCTGCCCCTGCTACTAGCTCCACCCAGAACAGGCCCTTCGTTTCATCTCACTCTCAACATGAACACACGGAAATCCGAACCGTCTCCACCAACCATGTGTCATTCAGGACATGCACTGTGCAGCTGGGTGAGGTGGGTTTGCCTTTGCTGCTGGATACTGGCGCTGCGGTGTCGTTGCTCAACCTTGCCACTTACTACAAGTTTTTCAGTCACCTACCACTCCAACAGCCCTCCACTGCCCTGTGTGGGTACGGTAGATCTAAGATAGACATTGTAGGCACCCTCCAGGTCCCAGTACACTACGGCACCAAACATCTGCCATCATTCACATTTCATGTTGCAAAGCGGGGTGCCAACCTCCTGGGCCTCGACCTCTTCACAGGCTTGGGATTCACACTGAGAGATGACAGTGGGTCAGCTATCTACCAGGTTACCTGCACATGGCAACAGAACTGTCCGACTCTGTTTGATGGACTGGGCTGCCTCACAGCCTTTACTCACAGGCCCCTAGTGAATCCGGAAGTGACCCCAGTCATGCAGCCCCTGCGGCGCATTCCCTTTGCACTGCGTGATGACGTCACAAAAGATCTCCAGTCACAGTTGGATGCAGGCATCATTGAGCCAGTCAACGCTGCCCCTGGATTTCAAACTTGGTCATTGCAACCAAAAAGTCCGGTGGAATCCGGACCTGTGTGGATCTCCGTGCTGTGAACAAGGCCGTTGTCCCGGATAAGTACCCCTTGCCTACAGCTGAGGAGCTGACCGCACAATTCCATGGCTCCACGATCTTCACGAAGCTTGACCTTCGTCAGGGTTATCTTCAGGTACCCCTCCATGCAGCTAGCAGAGACCTCACGGCCTTTGTCACACATGCTGGCGTGTTCAGATATACACGCATGCCTTTTGGACTTAGCTCCGCCCCCCAGCTGCTTCCAGAAGGTGATGAGCACCATCCTCGCTGGAATACCTGGGGTGGCGGTCTATCTGGATGACATCGTGGTCCACGGCCCTGACCTCCACATCCATGATTATCGACTCCACAGAGTATTCAGTGCTCTACTGCGGAACAACCTGACCCTGAACGGTGGAAAGTGCACCTTTGCAGCTCCAGCCGTCGAGTTTGTGGGCTTCCGCCTGTCGGCCAAAGGCATTGCCCCACTCATGTCGAACATTGAAGCCGTCCACCGGATCCCGGAACCGACCTCAGCCTCTCAGGTGGCCTCATTCTTGGGCATGACAGCTTACTACCTCCGGTTTCTGCCCCACTACTCTCAGACCACAGCGCCCCCTTCGCCAGCTCCTCAAGAAGAATGAGCCATGGGCCTGGACGGCAGCCTGCTCAGACGCGGTCCGCTCACTGAAGAGCCAGCTCACCACAGCCCCAGTCTTGGCTCACTTTGACCCCGTCTGCCACACCATTGTCACATGTGACGCCTCAGCTGGAGCACTAGGAGCTGTCCTCTCACAGCTGCAGAATGGCATTGAGAGGCCCGTCGCCTTCGCCTCAAGGGCCCTGAGCCCCACAGAACAACGGTACTCTGTGGGCGAACGAGAAGCACTGGCCTGTGTCTGGGCGTGCGAAAGGTGGCACCTCTACCTATATGGCCGTCTGTTCACACTCCGAACCGACCACCAGTCCCTCACAACGCTACTGTCAGCATCAGGAACTGGCCACAAGCCACTTCGGCTGCACAGATGGGCCGACCGCCTCAGACAGTATGACTATCAGCTGAAGTTCACTCCGGGGAGGGATAACGTGGTGGCAGACCTCCTCTCACGCTCCTTTGACGCTCCTACTCCGACCGTCTTGCCAGACGACAACGAAACAGAGCTTGTACAAATGCTCTACGCTCCTCTTCAGTCAGTCGTCTCACTGGAGGAGCTGAAGCAAGCATCGGAACAGGATCCCACACTGTCTACCCTGCGCACCTACATACGCACTGGATGGCCAGCACATGTGCCGGAAGAGCTGGCGACTTTCGCCAGAGTGAAGCATGAACTTTCTTGCTGGGAAGAAGTCTGTGTCTCTCGAGGGTTTTGCACTGTGGTCCCGAGTGGCCTGCGTGCGCGTGTTCTATCCAATGGCGCACGAGGGTCACTTGGGCATAGTCAAGGTCAAACAGCGATGTCGAGACCTTGTGTGGTGGCCAGGCATCGACCACGACATTGAAGCCCTGGTCAGGGATTGTGCTGCATGCCTCCTCAGTGGGAAAACAGGACAGTCCGCCCCACCCCCCTGCAGCCTCTCGCATGGCCGTCCCACCCCTGGGAGCACATCCAACTGGACATCTGTGGCGAGATCCATGGACACGCAGTCCCCTCACCATCAGCGCTTCCTGGTGGTGGTGTATGACCTCCACTCTAAGTGGCCAGAAGTGGTTCCTGTCGGAACTGTCACAGCACAGGCCATCGTGGACATCCTAGACAGCCTGTTCACAAGGTGGGGCCTACCCCTCACCCTTACCACGGACAATGGGCCCCAGCTAACCTCTGCCGAGTTCTCCTCATATCTCAGCAACAAGGGAATCAAACACATCCGCACGGCCTACTACAACCCACAAGCTAACGGAGGGGGTGGAACGCTTCAACCAAACGCTGAAGAACGGCATCAGAGCGCACCTGGTCCAGGGGTGCACGTTCCAAACTGCTTTGAATCAAACGCTAATGCACTACAGAGCAAGCAAACACACAACAACACAGGTCTCCCCGGCATCCCTCATGCTAGGTCGTGAGATGGAACTGCCACTGGACAGACTCAGAACACAGAGAGTAGCAGAACCGGCGACTAGGCGCACCCAAGAACAGCAGGCAGTGACCAGGCACCAAAGAGCAATGAAACAGCGTTTTGACAAGGCACACAGGGTGAAGAAGTCGATCATTCAAGTGTCAGACTGGGTCCGAGCCCGACGGCCTCAGCGGTGCAACAAAATGGCCTCATTCTGGTCGGACCCCTTGCAGGTCAGTCGACAACTGGGGCCCGCCACATTCATGATGAGCAATGGATCACGCTGGCACGCCAGCCGCCTCAGAAAAGTCCCTGCCCCTCAAGGAACACGAAGGCACACAAAACAGACATGCAGGCCAGAGACGCCACCGGATGGACCTCCTCCACCACTACCACCTGAGCCCCAGCCTCTGTGGGTTCCCCAAGGGCCAGAGCCACAGGCGGTGGCGGTGGAAGAAAGGCCTATGCGGGCACGAACTTCGCCCTGCTTATCTGGGGGACTACTTAACCTCTTTTCATTCTTAGGCTCCGTTAGGTGTCTTAGTCAACCTCCAGGTTAATGGACTGAACTGGCTAGTTTGGAGAGTCCATCCGTTTAAGGGGTTAATGTTTATTTCTTACAGGTATCACTCTAGGTTCTTGCCCTATGGACATTTTATATATGGTACCAGTCCCTGGTTTTGGAAAGGGGGGGGAAATGTTATGTATGGTACGACGTGCTGTACGTCGTACTGTACGTTGTTATGGTTTACGACAGTGTGCTGCGTTACGGATGAATGGGTTGTCAGAACGCGTGGCACATGTCATTAAACGACAGAGTGATGTTCAATGTGAAACTGTGCAGATGTCCGTTCTTCTACAACTAGGCTAGATATAACACTACCTGTCTAAAATGCTTGCTTGCTAGCCTAACTTCCTTTTATGGGCTATGATGCACCAGGCCAGCTAGTTAACATTAGCATACTACATCTAGCTACATGTTGAACTTCCATCCTCTCAGGCAAGGGGCACAATTTATGAATTTATGGTTGGATCAGAATCGCCGTTATAATCACTGGCCAGTACGGAGAATTAAGAAAAACACAAGTCCAAATCCCTATCTCCATCCATGGCTAATTTAGGAAAGGGCCTATTTTAGCTAGCTAGCTAACCACCGGAGGACAACGACATAATGAGATGCAACAATTCAAGTTAATTTTCCTGTCTACTGATGTTTGTCTTCTGATGTGATGTGATTGGTGTGAAGCCAAATCCAAACTGGCTTCCCTTGACACTTTTTTATTTGTGAGCCAGGACAATCTTCGTCTTGTTCTTCTTTGGTATTACGGCGTTCACACTGTGTGGTAGTGTGTGTTCAATCACATTACATTTGTGATACAAAAATAAAAAGGAAGGGGGAATTGTTTTTCAAAAATGCACCACCAACCAACCATACACCTATATTCATTTGAAGTCGGAGGTTTACATACACCTTAGCCAAATACATTTAAAATCAGTTTTTCACAATTCCTGACATTTAATCCTAGTAAAAATTCCCTGTCTTAGGTCAGTTAGGATCACCACTTTATTTTAAGAATGTGAAATGTCAGAATAATAGTAGAGAGAATTATTTATTTCAGCTTTTATTTCTTTCATCTCATTCCCAGTGGGTCAGAAGTTTACATACACTCAATTAGTATTTGGTTGCATTGCCTTTAAATTGTTTAACTTGGGTCAAACGTTTCGGGTAGCCTTCCACAAGCTTCCCACAATAAGTTGGGTGAATTTTGGCCTATTCCTCCTGACAGAGCTGGTGTAACTGAGTCAGGTTTGTAGGCCTCCTTGCTCGCACACACTTTTTCAGTTCTGCCCACACATTTTCTATAGGATTGAGGGCTTTGTGATGGCCACTACAATACCTTGACTTTGTTGTCCTTAAGCCATTTTGCCACAACTTTGGAAGTATGCTTGGGGTCATTGTCCATTTGGAAGACCCATTTGCGACCAAGCTTTAACTTCCTGACTGATGTCTTGAGATGTTGCTTCAATATATCCACATAATTGTCCTTCCTCATGATGTCATCTATTTTGTGAAGTGCACCAGTCCCTCCTGCAGCAAAGCACCCCCATAGCATGATGCTGCCACCCCCGTGCCTCACGGTTGGGATGGTGTTCTTCGGCTTGCAAGCAACCCCCTTTTTCCTCCAAACATAACGATGGTCATTATGGCCAAACAGTTCTATTTTTGTTTCATCAGACCAGAGGAAATTTCTCCAAAAAGTACGATCTTTGTCCCCATGTGCAGTTGCAAACCGTAGTCTGGCTTTTTTATGGCGGTTTTGGAGCTGTGGCTTCTTCCTTGCTGAGCGGCCTTTCAGGTTTTGTCAATATAGGACTCGTTTTACTGTGGTTATAGATACTTTTGTACCTGTTTCCTCCAGCATCTTCACAAGGTCCTTTGCTGTTGTTCTGGGATTGATTTGCACTTTTCGCACCAAAATACGTTCATCTCTAGGAGACAGAACGCGTCTCCTTCCTGAGCGGTATGACGGCTGCATGGTCCCATGGTGTTTATACTTGCGTACTATTGTTTGTACAGATGAATGTGGTACCTTCAGGCATTTGGAAATTGCTCCCAATGATGAACCAGACTTGTGGAAGTCTACCTTTTTTTTCTGAGGTCTTGGCTGATTTCTTTTGATTTTCCCATGATGTCAAGCAATTGACTCAAATGAAGTCAATTAGCCTATCAGAAGCTTCTAAAGCCATGACACAATTTTCTGGAATTTTCCAAGCTGTTTAAAGGCACAGTCAACTTAGTGTATGTAAACTTCTGATCCACTGGAATTGTGATACAGTGAATTATAAGTGAAATAATCTGTCTGTAAACAATTGTTGGAAAATCTACTTGTGTCATGCACAAAGTAGATGTCCTAACCGACTTGCCAAAACTCTAGTTTGTTGAGTGGTTGAAAAACGAGTTTTAATGACTCCAACCTAAGTGTATGTAAACTTCCAACTTCAACTGTACCACAAAACCTCAGAACATCTTATAAATCCTCTGCAGTAGAATCTCATCCACCCACGTACTTCTCTGCAGCTGCCACCTACACTCATTAAAAAACCCACTGCCCCATTCCACTACTTTGACCCTATCTGCTCCTGCACCATGCCAACGGCCTGAGAGGACGGGACACCACCACTCAACACACCCTGTAACTCTCGTTTCCCCAAATATTTCTCTGCAGCTGCCACCACAACATCTATTTTCTGTGATTTACATTCCATTTCTGTGGTACAGTTGATAACCATAGCTATGAACGCTAAGAAGCCAAACTTACTGAAGCATATACCACTCGTTGGTCTATTCCTCTGTGCTGGCGCAAATATACTACTCATTGACAAATCCTCCCCTACTTTCTTCACTGCCTCAGCATACGACACCTTCTGCACTACTCTGACACTAGCCACCTCAACCTCCCTCTCTCGCACCAAACACTTCTGATTCCCAGCAATATGGGCACCCCTACAGTTGACACGCACAACTTTATCCAACGAAACTACACAACCCTCTATCCCATGCCCTCCTGCACACTTCCCACATCTTGGAATCTCCCTCCTAAAACTGCTGCGACATGACCATAAACGTTGCACCTGAAACAGTGCAGTGGATTCGGCACAAAAGCTCTAACAGGATAACTGATATATCCTAACATGACTTTGTCTGGTAGAGACTGACTCAAAACTCAGAAGGACTGACAATGACTCCTCTGTTTCACCACGCTACCCACTAGGTCTACGTCGCACCAAACGGCAAGCCTCACCAACACCAGGAATCTTCAACTTCAATTGCTCCACCTCAACACTTAACGCTACCCCAGAAATCCCTCTTTTCAATACTGCCCTGTTCCTAAGAGCAAAGCAAGAAACAGATCTTGACCCAAGTTGCATGGTCAGAAGAAACACAAACAAATATCACAAGTCCACAGGTTACCTTCACTGATTTAACTGCACCTAACTCCTTCCTCACCCACCCTGAAACCACAAATGGATCTGCCAAAAAGCAAGGGTCCACTTTCTCCAAAAATGTCACTCCTACTGGACCAAATTCTTCTTTATCCATTAATGCCAGGCTTGGGTTCCGAGCTCTTCACCACACCTTCCACCTCACTTAACTCGCCCTCATTCACTTCCATTTCACCTCTAGATCTCAGTCTGGTGCACGGCTCACTCTGTTTGCACTTGACACCAATCTTCATCGACACTCCATCTCCATTTTTATCACCATCTTTCTCAAATTCAAATCCAACCTCTGCTTTCCTCATTGTCTTCGACCTCTTCTTCCTCTTTTTCCCCTCCATTCCTCCTCAGAAATCTATCTTTCTGTCTCCCTGTTCCAAAATTCCTGTTCTTGGTCCATGATTCCTCCTACAACGGTTTACAAAAGTTTGCTAGTTTTATCAAAGTTGCCTCTGGACCATAGATGGGATACACGTACTGAGACAGAGGGGTGCTGTTTCGTTCGCTCGGATGCTTTCTCCAATGAGATATGTTCAGCCTCTTGCGAATTGAAGGAAATTTATGAAATAAAGAGAGATAAATAATTTGTTATGTTTATTTTGTATTGTTTGATTTTTGGGGGAAGCCTGGCTTCCCTTGGCATCCATGAATACACGCCACTGCTACTCACTAACACATGACTGTACACACTCACCCACGCACGGCACACATGCACCCACACATGTATGCATGCACACACAGGGGCGTCATGCTCATAGGGGGCACAGGGGCATGTGCCCCCTCAGATTAGTCCATTTTTTTTATTTATATATATATATATTTTGTTGTTGTTGTTGTTTCTCTGTAATACTACTAGCCACCTAGCAATTTTATGAAGTTCGCTTTAGCTAACCCAGATAGATTCCTAATCTCCCAACCTCATAACTAGTTACCAAAAAGGCAATTCATGCTATCAATCAAGTTAGAGTAGCTAACTTGTCTAACTATCTTAGCTGGCATGCCTGCTGGCAAGGTTGGTAGACTTTAGAAAAGGAAGCAATTACGAAATGTACTGAATAATATTCCTTTCAATCTTTTACTCAGATTTTAGCAGAGAAGCATATTTAGTTTCTTAAAATAAATAACCACCAGACAGCTCAAGGAGTATGCTTAGATATGCAGAAAAATAAACACCCCTTCAAATGAGTGGATTCGGCTATTTCAGCCACACCGACAGGTGTATAAAATCAAGCACACAGCCATGCAATCTCCATAGACAAACATTTGCAGAAGAATGGCCTTACTGAAGAGCTCAGTGACTTTCAACGTGGCACCGTCATATGATGCCACCTTTCCAACAAGTCAGTTCGTCAAATTTCTTCCCTGCTAGAGCTGCCCTAGTCAACTGTAAGTGCTGTTATTGTGATTTGGAAACGTCTAGGAGCAACAACGGCTCAGCTGCGAAGTGGTAGGCCACACAAGCTCACAGAATGGGACCGCCGAGTGCTGAAGCACGTAGCGCATAAAAATCGTCTGTCCTTAGTTGCAACACTCACTACTGAGTTCCAAACTGCCTCTGGAAGCAACGTCAACACAATAACTGTTCGTCGGGAGCTTCATGAAATGGGTTTCCATGGCCGAGCATCCGCACAAAAGCCTAAGATCACCATGTGCAATGCCAAGCGTCGGCTGGAGTAGTGTAAAGCTCGCTGCCATTGACTCTGGATAAGTGGAAACATCAACATCAGTGCCCGACCTCACTAATGCTCGTGGCAGAATGGAAGCAAGTCCCACAGCAATGTTCCAACTTCTAGTGGAAAGCCTTCCCAGAAGAGTGGAGGCTATTATAGCAGCAAAGGGGGGACCAACTTCATATTAATGCCCATGATTTTGGAATGAGATGTTCAAAGAGAATGCTTTTGGTCATGTAGTGTATATATGAACTCAATGAAATAACAAGTGACATACTGATAGACATGCTGGTAGACATGGATATAAACTAGCAGGTTGACGTTTATTGTGATGAATCTTGCCCTGGAGGCAGAACTGAGCAATTTCGCTTGATTGGCCAGTTGCAAAGTCAAAATTGGCTTTATCGTAAAAATGTATGAAAACAAAAATGAGCTTTTTGGTTTTAAGGTTAGGGTTAGGCATTAGGGTTAGCAGTGTGGTTACTGTTAGGGTTAAGGTTAGGTTTAAAATCAGATTTTATGACTTTGTGATTGTGCTAGTTAGTGACCTCTCTGCAGAGCTGCCTCCAGGTCAAGATTCATGACAATAAATGTCAACCTGCTATAAACTAACTCACAAGCTCAAAGAAAAGCACCCTCTGACTTTGTCATGACAAAGATGCTGCTGCTCCCTGCTGGGTATTTTGTGTAATGCATGTAGAAAGAAGGCCAAAAACGGCTATAATTTATTATATTTAGCAGGCACTTTTATCCAAAGCCACTTACAGTAATACATTTTATGTATGGGTGGTGTCAGGATTCGAACCCACTACCCTAGCATTAGACGTGCAATGCTCTACCAACTGAGCTACAGTACAAGTCTGGAAGGGAGCTAAAATAATGGAACAATACTGAACAATGATGAACTTGGCATTTTCTTTACTTAAAATAAAGGAACAACAATCTAAAAAGACCCACATTAAATTTTGTAAAAAAAACTGAAATATGCTGAGCATTATACGATTTCTGCAAGCTACATAAACATGATATTATGAATAACTATTCATAATAGTTTTTCGGGGGGCCAGTATGAAAAATAAAACAATTATGTATGCACTCACTAACTGTAAGTCGCTCTGGATAAGAGCATCTGCTAAAATGACTAAAATATAAATGTAAATGTAAAGAACAAAACTGCAGTGCCTCTGAAATGTATTTCTGTTTACTATGACAAGTTTAGAATGATTCTATCTCATAATAATAAGGCTAATGATGAATGGATGCTGTAGATTTCTCCTCTTGTTGTCACTGTCTTCATTCCGTAGCATCATAGTACTCTACACATTCAAGAGACAAAGAGAGACTTGGAAACCATCTGATGAACACATTCTTCACAAGTGTTTAGTATAATCAGCCTCATTATAACCCACAGTATCGCAATCACCATCACTGTCAGCACCCTCATCAGCATCATTGTGATCATCCTTATTGTAGTCAGCACCAACACCTCCAACCAGCATCACAGAACTCTCATATTATCTAACAGAGGGTGCTAGTGGGATCCATAGAATTAGCAATTAGTAGTAGTAGTAATTTAATAAGATCTCTACGGTTATATCCTACATATTAGAAGAGTGTTACACAGCCCCTTACATGATCAATAAGGGCTTTGAGACTTCCCATCCCCCAGCTCAATGTTCTGTATGTACAATACGACAGATTATTGAGTCATTCTATTTCTATGGTAACTCCCTCCCTATGTTTTATCTGGTGTTCTGCTATGGACACCCATGTGTTAACGTTAGTACCGCGATATGTGTTATACAGATATACAGCAGAGATGTACAGAGTGTTCCAGTAGTGTACCTGTTGCTGGAGGTATGTCAGCCCCCACAGTCCTGGTAGCGCTGGGTGGGGGAGGAGGTGGGACTGCCCTCCTGGATGATATCACACATATGTATCATTGTTATCTCTGGCACACATTGTGTCACAACATCAGACTATATAAGTGTGGGTACAGTAGGTATTATGAATGGGGTTGTGTTGTGAATCACCTGATGGTGTCTCTGTGTGGGGAGGGTGCTAGCTCCAGGGGTTCAGCGGTGTTGTGGTGGACCAGGCTAGGGTGAGGCTGGGGTGGAGGCACCCAGGTTGGGTAGGGCAGGTAGGCCGGGGCAGGCTGGTAGTGATGGTGGTACACCTCTGGATCCTCCTCCTGCTGCTGCAGTATCACTGAGGACCAGCTGGCCTGGAGGGGAGGATAAAAACAGCCCATTCAGACACAGTAGTGCACTATATAGTGAATAGGGTGCCATTTGGGGTGCATCCTCACTCTCCACTGCAATGGGTTGGACGGCCAACTGCTTATGGAGCCTCAACACAACCACTAGACTGACTAGGAACAGAGTGACCCAAAACAGACTCCAAAAGTAACGTTTAGGTGCATTAGCTAATGTGAGGAGCCACTCTGACCTCGGTCTGTTTACTTTTCCAGAATGTCATATCAGATTGAGAATATCTTTACCTACTGAAACACATGTTTTCAGATTAATAATGTAAGATGTGTGTGCTGCACACGGACAGGCTGGATGAATAGTTGGCACATGTGACTAACAGTAAATGTACCTCAGGAGTATAGGGAGGATGGAACTGGGAATAGCCAAATGACTGTACCTCAGGGGTAGGAGGAGGATGGAACTGGGAATAGCCAAATGACTGTACCTCAGGGGTAGGAGGAGGATAGGACTGGGAATAGCCAAATGACTGTACCTCAGGGGTAGGAGGAGGATGGGACTGGGAATAGCCAAATGACTGTACCTCAGGGGTAGGAGGAGGATAGGACTGGGAATAGCCAAATGACTGTACCTCAGGGGTAGGAGGAGGATGGGACTGGGAATAGCCAAATGACTGTACCTCAGGGGTAGGAGGAGGATGGGACTGGGAATAGCCAAATGACTGTACCTCAGGGGTAGGAGGAGGATGGGACTGGGAATAGCCAAATGACTGTACCTCAGGGGTAGGAGGAGGATGGGACTGGGAATAGCCAAATGACTGTACCTCAGAGGTAGGAGGAGGTATAGCCGGGGGAAGTAGGGGTGCTGAGGGTGCTGCTGCACCCCCTGATAAATCGAAATTAAAAATAAAAAATATATATTTTTAAATGTTCCCCCACAAAAGTATTGAACTAGGCCTTTATTACTCCTGTTATTGAGCAGAGAAAAACACTAGTCAGCCACTCCCATGGGGCTGGGAATGGCCAAATGACAGTACCTCAGGGGTAGACAGAGGGTGGAGCTGGGGCTGGGAATAGCCAAATGAGCTGAGGGCTGACATGGTCATGTTGTTCATGATGACTTGATGCATCTGGGCATTCTGGATCATCATCAGCTCCACCAGGTCTGGAGAATAACAGAGAGCAACGTTATATATACACACACACACACATATTTACACCTCCGTGGAAGCTAACTTCTTCTGTATGTCTGTTGTGTTGTCCTTTATCTTTTAGGTGACAATCAACCCTTTTCAACCCGCATGGTGTCCAATCATGAGTTATAAATCAAATCTGCCATCCTAAATGTTCTATCCTCTCCCTTCCTCAATTTCTGTCTGACATCATTCCAGCAATATGAAAATACAGATTTTGCCCACTGGCTGCTTGTCAGGGTACTCTGGCGACAACCTGATGCAACATTTAGCAAAACGACACTATATTGTACAACTCTGTCAAAATGAGAAGAATCCTACCTACTCATTGAATTATATCAGAAATAATGCCAATGCTGATATGAACCTCAATATAAGTGAGTTGAAAGTAAGAGGAGCAGAAAGTCAGTCAGAGCAAACTATCACTGCCCTGGCCTCAGCAACCAACAGACAGACAATGATGAGGCTAGAGGTGGAGAAGGAGCGCTATAAAGAGCAAGACTGCAATTATAGATGGTTGAGCTCTGGCCCTTTGGTCCAATTGGCACCTGCAGTGACATTCACAGTTTCACAGACACAGACATACACACACAGAGAACGAGTGAGGTGAGAAAATATACTGTATAATATTGCACGCATATGTTGGAGACAGAAAGACATCTCAGAGAAACAGAGAGACGTGGGCTCTGTCTGAAAAGTTATCTTGACAGCCTGCCTACCATACGCACCCTGCTTGACGTGTCCTGGCCGGATGGAGGGAGTGGGAAATGACACGGCAGCATGGAGCTGCTGTAGGATGGTGGTGGGCTGCTGGGAAGCCTGGGAAGGAGACATGGGACTGTAATGAGGATCTCTGCCTGGAGGCATATAGCCAGGGAGAATATCTATCTCCCATATCTAATACTGCCATGGATGAACTACTGTTGAGAGGCAGGCAATATCAGCCCACTCACTCAACATAGTTAACAATAGCTATGCCTGATACAACATCCAATTAAAACTATAAAGTAGTGAGCCTCAAGCTATTAAGACAATACTCAAATCACAGCTGTTGTAGGCTAAAGATCCTCCCTTGATGATGCTGCATATGAAGTCAATGGCATATAGAGAGGCAGCTTTATCTGTAAATTAGTGTGGGTGTTAAATATCACATAGAATTACACAAGTAAACAGGTCAACTGTATTTTCTGCTATAAAAAAATCCCTGTTGGCCACACTTACAGGCTGTTGAATTATTTGCACATTCTGTGCGTCCTGGTTCCACTGCTGAAACTGTGGGTAAGTATCATCTGTCCATGCCATTGAATTTCATATGTCGGTAGAAAATAGAGCTGTAAACAGTAACTGAAGATAAACCTTGTTTTGATCCAACCCAGGCTTGGAGTAGACACGCACCAGTTGGGTTGCCAAGGCGTCAAAGCGCAAACAAGAAGTGCGAGAAATTTGCACAGGTTGTTGCGCACATAGAGGCTGGTACGTCACTCACTGTAATGATTATGCTGCTATGGGATATTTAAACTAGGACTAATTAGTCGCTCTCTCACACACATTTATTTTCTTACCATTTAGGCCTATATGATGTAGTCGAGTTCTAACAGTTTATAAAAGAGCAAATGAGGTGGTCACACTTGAATTGATTTTGACAGCTGTGGCACAATGGTAGCCTTCTTCCATGCAGCTAAGTGAGTGAATCCATAAAAGTAGCCTATAATTGTGATTTCCCGCCCCTAGACAATGCGCCTGGCAAGTCCATATGGTCACAATGTTGACGAAAGGGGCAGGGAACAGGTGGGCCGCCGCCACGTAGGTCTCTCTCTAAATTAAGAGGGCAAAGTTATGGACAGCTGGGATAGGCCTGGGCCAGCTCTCTTTCACTTCATAGACCACTAATTACAGCTTCCATTTAACGAGTTTCTCTCTGACTCCCACTATCTCCGTTCTCCTCCTCAGTGTCTCTCTCTCTCCTTTCCTTCTCCTATATTCTGTCACAGTCTCTCACGCGGCTCCATCCGCCCACACCGCAGCATTTCAAACGGTGTAATTAATCAATGTGGGCGCCATCTCGGAATGATTCCCTCTATTTTTAAAAATCCCTGTCACCAGGGCCATTTCTAGTATTTTTGGGGCCCTAAGCGAGATTTGGTTGTGGGGTCCCACCACTCCTGGACAAAACATTTTAGTGCCCCCCACCCCCTCTTGGCAGAGGGAGAAAAAATAATCGCTGCTTTAAAGTGAATGTCCTGCAATTCCATAAAAATTTGCGATGGAGCATAGAGACATGCAGTTCTACACATTTTGTCATGGGATTGAGAGAAAATGTTGCCGTTTTAAAGCTAATTTCCTGCAATTCTGAGTGAGAGTGACTAACAAAATCAACGGGGGCCCCCTGGAGGTCAGGGCCCCTGGACACCAGTGTTGGGCACAATCGAATTGAAGGCAGTCAATTGATTTGAATAAAACATTCTGAAACACTTTTGAAATAAATAGCTTCTACTTTTCAGTGTATTGAGAAGTCGTAGAAAAAAAATGCAACTTTTAGATTATTTAATTGTGAGTTTAGTTTACTTCCTAAATTGACTGCTGGGCATGTGCCTTGCGATTCTAGAAGGTTTACATGGCTAGAAACTTACCTAGCAATCTATAAAATGTTAGCTGACATAGGCTAATTGAGTGACTGTCAATGACTAACAGAGTAAAACTGCTGATTTTTCTATAAAACTAGGGTACCAGTTAGCATTTCTGTTTGGAGCTGTTACAAAGTCATTAATAATAATTTGCCTTTTTTCAAGCGACTACATTAAGATATGAAGGGGGAACATAGATACATTCAATATAATTAATGAGTTCAATCAAAACCTATCTGTAATGAATACTCAGGGAGAAAAAGGTGTAGATTCACACGCAGAGCGAGGCAGGTGTTTATTACCCCTTCACAGAAGGCAGGAATCATGGTCACAGGCAGGCAATGGTCATTCAGGTAGGCAAACAGGCAGGTGAAACAAAACTAGGACTGAAGGCTAAAACTGGTTCTCACAAACGAGCTAGGAAAAGGCTTAGTAGAGTCAAAACAAACAATACCTCACAAGGCACAAACAGAATGAACTGAACTAAATAAGGAGCTGATGAGACCAGGTGAGTAACAAACACAGGTGAAATCAATGAACAAAAATGAAAGACAGGGCTACGTTCAAGAACACAAAGAAACAGGGCTACGTTCAAGAACACAAAGAAACAGGGCTACGTTCAAGAACACAAAGAAACAGGGCTACGTTCAAGAACACAAAGAAACAGGGCTACGTTCAAGAACACAAGGTGAACTAAGAAAATAAATACAGAACCTTACACTATGTTTAAACCCTTTCTCATGCTTGGAGTCTTCAAAGATTTGGCAAAAATCATGTGACATAAAAAACAGTGACCTTGATCCTGTGAAATTCCTGGATATTGCTGTCAGTCTCTTTTTTTTATGGAGGTCTCAGAAGTGTACCGAAACCTCTTAATATTTCGTATATATCCCTATGTTATGATGTGAAAACAGTTTTCATGGGCACACATATTCAAAATAATGTCTGTGATTGAAAAATCCAATGCTTCAAACAGAAATAGTAACTTAAATTAGGTTCTTTAATAATTATGCATAATAGTTGTTTGATGTGCTTTTGCAGCCTGGTCTCATAGGCTAAATGTAACATAGTAAATGTAAATCCGGGACACTCAAATTAGTATGATACACTACATGGCCAACAGTATGTGAACACCCCTTTAAATTAGTGGATTTGGCTATTTCAGCCACACCCGTTGCTGACAGATGTATAAAATTGAGCACACAGCCATGCAATTGTAACTGTAAATGCTGTAAATGCTGTTAACTATAAATGATGTCATTGTGAAGTGGAAACGTCTAGGCACAACAATGGCTCAGCCGCGAAGTGATAGTGTCACGACTTCCGCCGAGGCTGCCTCCCCTCCTTGTTCAGGCTGGTTTCAGCGTTCATCGTCTCCGGCTTACTAGCTGCTGCCAATCCATTTATCATCACTCCACTAGTCTTGTCTAATTTATCACACACACCTGGTCCTTATCCCCAATTAGTCATTGTATAAGTGTTCCCTCTGCTTCCTTGTCTGTGTGGGTAATTGTTTGTAGTGAGCTGTGTGTAGCTCGGTTGAGCTACCCTTTGTTGTTGCCAGGGTAGATTTTCCCCTGTGCCTGAGTTTTGTTGTCACATGCTTGCGCAACTGTTTATCGATGGAATAAACTCTTTGGATGCGTATTACTCTCCTGCGCCTGACTCCTTCTATCACACGCATCACAGATAGGCCACACAAGCTCACAGAACGGGACCGCCGAGTGCGTAGCGCGTAAAAATCGTCTGTCCTTGGTTGCAACACTCACTACCAAGTTCCAAACTGCCTCTGGAAATAACGTCAGCACCAGAAATGTTCGTCGGGAGCTTCATGAAATGGGTTTCCATAGCTGAGCAGCCGCACACAAGCCTAAGATCACCATGCACAATGCCAAACATTGGCTGAAGCGGTGTAAAGCTCAGCACCATTGGACTCTGGAGCAGTGGAAACGCGTTCTCTGGAGTGATGAATCACACTTCACCATTCAGCAGTCCAACGGACAAATCTGGATTTGTTCTGGGATTGTTTTTCATGGTTTGGGCTAGGCCCCTTAGTTCTAGTGAAGGTAAATCTTAACGATACAGCATGCAATAACATTCTAGACGATTCTGTGCTTCTAACTTTGGGGCAACAGTTTGGGGAAGGCCCTTTCTTGTTTCAGCATGACAATGCCCCTGTGCACAAAGCAAGGTCCATACAGAAATGGTTTGTCGAGTTCGGTGTGAAAGAACTTCACTGGCCTGCACAGAGCCCTGACCTCAACCCCATCAAACAACTTTGGGATGAATTGGAACGCCGACTGCAAGCCAGGCCTAATCGCCCAACATCAGTGCCCGACCTCACTAATGCTCTTGTGGCTGAATGGAAGCAAGTCCCGCAGCAATGTTCCAACATCTAGTGGAAAGCCTTCCCAGAGGAATAGAGGCTGTTATAGCAGAAAAAGGGGGGACCAACTCCATATTAATGCCCAGTATTTTAGAATGAGATGTTCACATACTTTTGGTCATGTAGTGTATGTTATGTTTGGTAAGGTTACGTTGGGGTGGATGGGTAGGCATATAACGCAAACGTCTAGCAACCCGAAGGTTGCGAGTTCAAATCTCTTCATGGACAAATTCATAACATATTGTACGTTTTGCAAATTCATAACATATAATATGAATTGTAATTCGTAACATATCCTAAATGGAGTGTCTCGGATTTATGTACAGAATAATACGAAATGCTCTGAGACCAGGTTGACGTTTGATGTCTGAATGATGTCAAGTGATAAAGAGCTTGTGTGATACTGCACTCGTTTTAAAAACAGCCAAAGTGCAGGAATTAATGTTGATCTTGAGGATTGACAGAACATTTTGGTGTCTATATTGTTAAACAGTCAAGATAATTTGCCTACTTCATTAAATGACATTAAATCAAGATTCCTGAGGTAAGATTAAAGTCCTTGTACATTTTGAACCTTTGTTTTCCGAGCAAATGAGGAATGGGGAGCATGAAAAAATTGCTTGTTTTTTTGTTTTTGCATATAAAAACAAAATATTACTTGATATTTCAATGTTAAAATGTGGGTGGGGTTAAATACGGAATGCCTGGTCAAGTGCACAGTCAACACTTCCTGTCCTTTCAAAGTAGGAATTCACCCTTCTAACTCCATTCTATGAATCTATGAATCTATTAATTAATTGATTAATAGCTGCTCATACCATGCCACAGTGCCAAGATAAGGTAAGGTCAATTTCTGCATAAGATTTAGTGTGTATTGACTTATTAATGAACTGCTGTTACTGTAAATGGTTAGCTGACTGATATATCCTAGCTACTTAACTAACCATTGGTAATCTTATTAAATGATGGCATACAGCAAATACAACAGTATATATTGCTAGACTAGAGATATTCCCCTAGCCACAGTTAGTCAGTGGTAGTGGCGACCCGTCATTTAGGTCTGGCTGGGGCAGAGCCCCACCTGTTTAGCAAATAAATAAATAAAATTAATAATGTTGTTGCCTGTTTTGCATGCTATTTTGGCATTAATACGTGTCACATATCAGTTTGCAAACAATGTAAAAAATTATTAGTGAGTTAATAAAGCCGCAACAAACATGGTCTCTTTTTTGCTTTCTTGAGTAAGGCAGCTCCAAAATGCAGGTGTTTCAGCCTAGCTCAGTGTTTTCTGTGGTGGTGGGGCAGCCAGCGGAAAATACAGAGCGTAGGGGTTGTTGATGTTCTCTAGTTGCCAGTGTTTTGTCACTCATGGGGACACTACGTCACCGCAAAATCTACGGGGATAGCTCTACAATTCAAACCCATTGGGTGCTGCCATAGATTTACATTAGAAGTGCCCATCCAAGAAGGCTCAATGTCATTAGCCACAGATAAAATGAAGTCAAATGACGTTATATCTACCGTAGCTTTGATTGGACTGATCATGTCAACATCATACTTTCAAAATCTTAGCTAGCAAGCTAGACAAGCAATCATCATCATGAATCAAGCCGACAATCTACTGGCAAATCCTTTTCAATCCTTGTCATATGAAGATAAATTATAGATAAAACGTGTCGGAGCTCATTGTTCATTGGACATAAACATTACACAACAAGTTGGAAATCACAAATTCAACAATGAGTGGTTTGTAAGGAATTAGTGGCTAACTGCAAGTGTTGCAAAGCAATCTCTAGCCTGCTATTCAGTGGAGAGGGTGTGTGGTCCAAATCTGGGTATAAGGGTCTCTTTCCAAGCTTAAAAGGATAAACATTCACATGCAACACCATGGGCCAGAAAGGGTTGAATTAATTGGCCATGCTGTCAATCCAGCATGACTTTTGCTGCATTCAAAACAACTGGAAACACGGAACTGGGAAATCTCTGACTTCAGTGAGTACAAGACAACTGGGAACTCTGAGAAAAATGAGCTCCGACTGGGAAAATACATTTTGAACGGTCATCCAACTCGGAATTCCAAGTCGGGAACTCGGGCGTCTTTCTAGACCTCCGACCTGAAGATTACTGACGTCATGATTCAACCTTGTTTTTTTCAGAGTTCCCAGTTGTCTTGAAAGCACCATAAATCCAGAGAATACCAGACTTTGATGACAAAGTTTGAAGACAGGAAGGACCGTCGCGCCACCTTCCTGTTGAAGTGAGCACAGCACAACAAGGTGAGTCCAAAAATGTATTGTATGCTGCTCCATAAATGATATAATATGCCAGGGAGATATGTATACTGTAGCTAAGAAAGTAATACTAAGTGTAGGTTGTGTAGTAAACTGTTAATAGCCCATGTGCCTCACCCTAATAATTTGGTCCCTTTCCCCCTCATCTGTCTCCGCACCACGTGCTCTCACCACTGGTGTCCCCCAGGGCTCAGTTCTAGGCCCTCTCCTATTCTCGCTATACACCAAGTCACTTGGCTCTGTCATATCCTCACATGGCCTCGCCTATCATTGCTACGCAGACGACACACAACTAATCTTCTCCTTTCCCCCTTCTGATAACCAGGTGGTGAATCGCATCTCTGCATGTCTGGCAGACATATCAGTGTGGATGACGGATCACCACCTCAAGCTGAACCTCGGCAAGACGGAGCTGCTCTTCCTCCCGGGGAAGGACTACCCGTTCCATTATCTCGCCATCACGGTTGACAACTCCGTTGTGTCCTCCTCCCAGAGTGCAAAGAGCCTTGGTGTGACCCTGGACAACACCCTGTCGTTCTCCACTAACATCAAGGCGGTGACCCGATCCTGTAGGTTCATGCTCTACAACATTCGGAGAGTACGACCCTACCTTACACAGGAAGCGGCACAGGTCCTAATCCAGGCACTTGTCATCTCCCGTCTGGATTACTGCAACTCGCTGTTGGCTGGGCTCCCTGCCTGTGCCATTGAACCCCTACAACTCATCCAGAATGCCGCAGCCCATCTGGTGTTCAACCTTCCCAAGTTCTCTCACGTCACCCCACTCCTCCGCACACTCCACTGGCTTCCAGTTGAAGCTCGCATATGCTACAAGACCATGGTGCTTGTCTACGGAGCTGTGAGGGGAACGGCACCTCCGTACCTTCAGGCTCTCATCAGTCCCTACACCCAAACGAGGGCATTGCGTTCATCCACCTCTGGCCTGCTGGCCCCCCTACCTCTGCGTAAGCACAGTTCCCGCTCAGCCCAGTCAAAACTTTTCGCTGCTCTGGCACCCCAATGGTGGAACAAGCTCCCTCACGACGCCAGGACAGCGGAGTCACTCACCACCTTCCGGAGACATTTGAAACCCCACCTCTTTAAGGAATACCTGGGATAGGATAAAGTAATCCTTCTACCCCCCCCTTACCCCACCCCAAAGAAGAAGAAAAAAAGACATATTGTAAAGTGGTTATCCCACTGGCTATAAGGTGAATGCACCAATTTGTAAGTCGCTCTGGATAAGAGCGTCTGCTAAATTATGTACATGTAAATGTAAATGTAACTTAGCCTACTGTTCTGACTTGGTGGTGCACATGTAGCCTGTAACCTGTTTTAGAGAAATGTCATCATCAAATATTGTAAGAGCTTTCATTGTCTGCTTATATGCCCCCTTTATTTATCCTACAATTCTGACTTGGTGTGCAGGGAGAATACTGTAAGAACGGCCCATGTTCTGAATTCTGTCGCTGTACATTTCAAAAGTGCTGAACAAATAGTTATATTGACTACGTCCATCTTAGCTGGCTCAGTAATGTCTTAATCAAAATTATGGATTGCGTCTTATCCACTCATCATCCCCTTATGTCATAGTTTGTACATCTCATTTGTCAGTAGAAACCATATTTGTTTAAGGAAGTCAGCCATATAAGCTAGGTTTTTTTAAAGGCAGTAAATGAGGCTGAATGAACTGTTTCGCTTCCAGACAAGGCTCCACTGATAGCCAGGTGTAGCAGTGGTAAGGATTCAGTTCATGGTGCTGAAAAGAAAGCTCTGCTGTTGGGACAGCTTTATGTAGGCCCTAACAGTTTGTGGGCACCGTTTGTCACCGTTATAGTGCAATTCATGTATTGTTTAGTGTTGTGTTGTGTAGTGGCTTTGCTGGCATGCATCTAAAAAACATTTTGGGAGTTTGCCCCACCAAGATTTACTAGCCCCTACCCCTGGACACTTGTGGAGATCTGAGAGAATTGGACAGGTTTAAGCAATACCACCAAAATTCCACCAAGCCTATCAGAGGGTAAGGTGGAGCTCTCACCATGTCACCACCCATCAATGCCTCTCAGATCTCCACAAGCGTCTAGACTCTGGGCAGTAGGGGTTAGGGGTTGTTTCTGGACAGGCCATGGGTATTATGGTAGCTCAGTCAGTCAGTCAGTCTGGCACTGTCCCAAAAAATGTATACCTGTCAAATACTTGCTTCCTCTATCCTCAATTGCATTTCCTTGATTCGTTGCATCCTCTCTCCTCGTCTGCTTCTCAAAACCCATTGGATGAGATGGTCAGGGGTCTCCCCTCTCACCTTCTTATCTAAAGAAGGAGGCGAGGAGAGAGAATGTGAGGAATGAAGGAAATGCAATTGAGATTCTTCCCTTGTTTCCTCCATTCCTCACCTCCTTCTCAAAGCACATTGGGGGAGTGGAGGGCAGGTTCCTCCCCTCGGGCGCTAATGCACAGAGGCAAGGAATGGAGGAAACAAGGACAGAGGAAGCAAGAATGTGATGTCTAGTTTTCACACACACACACACACACACATACACTGCTTGAAGAGTGTACTGATTATAATGATTTCATTATTGGTTATTATTATTGTCAATTATTTTGTTGTCACACATTGTATTATATTATTGTATTAAATTATTATATAAACGATTAAGAAATGTTGTTTATCTTTTTCATTCTTCTGGAAGGTTTAGCATGGCTATAAATGATAGAGAATTTGACTAAAGCAAGTTACATTTTAAATGACATGCACACTACCAGTCAAAAGTTTTGACACACCTACTCATTCAATGGTTTTTCTTTATTTTTACTATTTTTTACATTGTAGAATAACAGTGAAGACATCAAAACTATGAAATAACACATATGGAGTCATGTAGAAACCCAAAAAGTGTTAAACAAATAAAAAAATAATTTATATTTGAGATTCTTCAAATAGCCACCCTTTGCCTTGATGACAGCTTTTCACACTCTTGTAGACCTCCACAAGTCTGGTTCATCCTTGGGAGCAATTTTCAAACACTTGAAGGTACCACGTTCATCTGTACAAACAATAGTACGCAAGTATAAACACATGGGACCACCCAGCCGTCATACCGCTCAGGAAGGAGACGCATTCTGTCTCCTAGAGATGAACGTACTTTGGTGTGAAAAGTGCAAATCAATCCCAGAACAACAGCAAAGGACCTTGTGAAGATGCTGGAGGAAACAGGTACAAAAGTATCTATATCCACAGTAAAACGAGTCCTATATCATCATAACCTGAAAGGCTGCTCAGCAAGGAAGAAGCCACTGCTCCAAAACCGCCATAAAAAAGCCATACTACGGTTTACAACTGCACATGGGGTCAAAGATCATAGTTTTTGGAGAAATGTCCTCTGGTCTGATGAAACAAAAATAGAACTGTTTGGCCATAATGACCATCGTTATGTTTGGAGGAAAAAGGGGATAGCTTGCAATTAAGTGGATATATTGAAGTAACATCTCAAGACATCAGTCAGGAAGTTAAAGCTTGGTCGCAAATGGGTCTTCCAAATGGAAATGACCCCAAGCATACTTCCAAAGTTGTGGAAAAATGGCTTAAGGACAACAAAGTCAAGGTATTGGAGTGGCCATCACAAAGCCTTGACCTCAATCCTATAGAAAATGTGTGGGCAGAACTGAAAAAGCGTGTGTGAAAAAGGAGGCCTACAAACCTGACTCAGTTACACCAGCTCTGTCAGGAGGAATGGGCCAATATTCACCCAACTTATTTTGGGAAGCTTGTGGAAGGCTACCCGAAAACATTTGACCGAAGTTAAACAATTTAAAGGCAATGCTACCAAATTTTATTTATTTTATTTATTTCACCTTTATTTAACCAGGTAAACCAGTTGAGAACAAGTTCTCATTTACAACTGCGACCTGGCCAAGATAAAGCAAAGCAGTGCGATAAAAACAACACAGAGTTACATATGGGGTAAAAAACATAAAGTCAAAAATACAACAGAAAATATATATACAGTGTGTGCAAATGTAGCAAGTTATGGAGGTAAGGCAATAAATAGGCTATAGTGCAAAATAATTACAATAGTATTAACACTGGAATGCTAGATGTGCAAGAGATTATGTGCAAATAGAGATACTGGGGTGCAAAAGAGCAAAATAAATAACAATATAGGGATGAGGTAGTTGGGTGGGCTAATTTCAGATGGGCTGTGTACAGGTGCAGTGATCGGTAAGGTGCTCTGACAACTGATGCTTAAAGTTAGTGAGGGAGATAAGAGTCTCCAGCTTCAGAGATTTTTGCAATTCGTTCCAGTCATTGGCAGCAGAGAACTGGAAGGAATGGCGGCCAAAGGAGGTGTTGGCTTTGGGAATGACCAGTGAGATATACCTGCTGGAGCGCAGACTACGGGTGGGTGCTGCTATGGTGATGTCACACCCTGGCTCGGGGACTCTATATGTTGAGCCAGGGTGTGTGCATTCTATGTGTTCGTTTTCTATGTTGGGTATTCTAGTTGTTCTGTTTCTATGTTTGCCTGTATGACTCCCAATCAGAGGCAACGAGTGTCAGCTGTCGGCTGGTTGTCTCTGATTGGGAGCCATATTTAATCTGTATGTTTTCCTTTGGGTGTTGTGGGTTTTTGTTCCTTTACGGTCAGTGTTAACCGTTGGACTTCACGAGTCGTGTTTTGTTTGGTTTGTTAGTACTTTAATATAATAAAGTCATGTTTCTTTTACACGCTGCGCCTTGGTCTACTTCGCCTTCCCACGATCGTGACAGAAAAACCCACCATACAAAGACCAAGCAGCGTGTCCAGGAACACACGCAGGAGGTGACGCTGGTGGATGTCCTCCTCGGTTGGGGGCAGATTACCGAGGAGGAGGCCGTCCGGTACCGGAAGGCGATGAAGGGGGAGACCCAGGCAGGAGTGGAGAAGCGGCGTCAACCGGGCCGTGGTCGGAAAGGCGAGAGGCACCCCCAATAATTTTTTAGGGGGGGGCACACGGCATGGGCGACTGGGCAGCAGGAGGCTGCCACAGGGCGAATCGGGAGATTAAGAGAGGAGGCCACCGGCTTTTGGGGGCCAGAAGGCAGGTTGGCGGAGCCTGGATGGAGAGCAGAGCCAACTCCCCGTACTCAGGCATGGCAGCATGAGACTGGGCAGGTTCCGCGGTATGCGGAGATGCGCACTGTGCCGCGAGTGGTCCGGCATAGTCCTGTACGTCCTGTGCGAGCACCCCGCACGGGTTGTGCGAAGGTGGGCATGCAGCCAGGACAGAGTGTGCCGGCTCAGCGCTCGCGGCCTCCAGTGCCTCTCCTCGGTCCCGGATATCCTGCGCCAGTGTCACGTGCTGTTATGCCAGTACGGGTACACAGCCCTGTACGTCCTGTGCTGATGCCTCACACAGAGTGTGTGAAGGTAGGCATTCAGCCAGGACGGGTTGTGGCAGCTCTTCACTCCAGGTCTCCTATCCGTCTCCATAGCCCAGTCCGGCCTGTTCCTGCTCCACGCACCAAGCCTACGGGGTGCGTCGTCAGCCCAGCCCGGCCTGTCCCTGCTCCACGCACCAAACCTACGGTGTGCGTCGCCAGCCCTGCCCGGCCTGTTCCTGCTCCACGCACCAAACCTACGGTGTGCGTCGCCAGCCCAGCCCGGCCTGTTCCTGCTCCACGCACCCAACCTACGGTGTGCGTCGCCAGCCCTGCCCGGCCTGTTCCTGCTCCACGCACCAAACCTACGGTGTGCGTCGCCAGCCCAGCCCGGCCTGTTCCTGCTCCACGCACCCAACCTACGGTGTGCGTCGCCAGCCCTGCCCGGCCTGTTCCTGCTCCACGCACCAAACCTACGGTGTGCGTAGCCAGCCCAGCCCGGCCTGTCCCTGCTCCACGCACCAAACCTACGGTGTGCGTCGCCAGCCCAGCCCGGCCTGTCCCTGCTCCACGCACCAAGCCTACGGGGTGCGTCGCCAGCCCAGCCCGGCCTGTCCCTGCTCCACGCACCAAACCTACGGTGTGCGTCGCCAGCCCGGCCCGGCCTGTTCCTGCCACTCGCACCAAACCTACGGTGCGCGTCGCCAGCCCGGCCCGGCCTGTTCCTGTCACTCGCACCAAGCCAGGGGTGCGAGTCGCCAGCCCGGCCCGGTCTGTTCCTGCCACTCGCACCAAGCCAGGGGTGCGAGTCGCCAGCCTGGTCCAGCCTGTTCCTGCCACTCGCACCAAGCCAGGGGTGCGAGTCGTCAGCCTGATTCAGCCCGTTCCTGCTACTCGCACCAAGCCCGGGGTGCGAGTCGTCAGCCTGGTAAGACCGGTCAGCTGCTCCACAACGGAGCGTAAGCAATCCGCTCCGTCAATGTCCAGTCCAGATCCAGCCAGCGTGGTCAGACCGGACCAGGGGCGCTACGGGGGTAGTATGGAGGGGTGGTGGTCAAAGCCGGAGCCGGAGCCGCCTCCGAGGAGGAATGCCCACCCAGCCCTCCCCTGTTTGGGGTGTTTAGACGCGGTCGCAGTCTTTAGGGGGGGGTACTGTCACACCCTGGCTCGGGGACTCTATATGTTGAGCCAGGGTGTGTGCATTCTATGTGTTCGTTTTCTATGTTGGGTATTCTAGTTGTTCTGTTTCTATGTTTGCCTGTATGACTCCCAATCAGAGGCAACGAGTGTCAGCTGTCGGCTGGTTGTCTCTGATTGGGAGCCATATTTAATCTGTATGTTTTCCTTTGGGTGTTGTGGGTTTTTGTTCCTTTACGGTCAGTGTTAACCGTTGGACTTCACGAGTCGTGTTTTGTTTGGTTTGTTAGTACTTTAATATAATAAAGTCATGTTTCTTTCACACGCTGCGCCTTGGTCTACTTCGCCTTCCCACGATCGTGACAGGTGACCAATGAGCTAAGATAAGGCGGGGATTTGCCTAGCAGTGATTTATAGATGGCCTGGAGCCAGTGGGTTTGACGACGAACATATAGTGAGGACCAGCCAACAAGAGCGTACAGGTCACAGTGGTGGGTAGCGTATGGGGCTTTGGAGACAAAACGGATGGCACTGTGATAGACTACATCCAATTTGCTGAGTAGAGTGTTGGAGGCTATTTTGTAAATGACATCGCCGAAGTCAAGGATCGGTAGGATAGTCAGTTTTACGAGGGCATGTTTGGCAGCATGAGTGAAGGAGGCTTTGTTGCGAAATAGGAAGCCGATTCTAGATTTAACTTTGGATTGGAGATTCTTTATGTGAGTCTGGAAGGAGAGTTTACAGTCTAACCAGACACCTAGGTATTTGTAGTTGTCCACATACTCTAGGTCAGACCCGTCAAGAGTGGTGATTCTAGTCGGGTGGGCGGGTGCCAGCAGCGTTCGATTGAAAAGCATGCATTTAGTTTTACTAGTGTTTAAGAGCAGTTGGAGGCTACTGAAGGAGTGTTTTATGGCATTGAAGCTCGTTTGGAGGTTTGTTAACACAGTGTCCAATGAAGGGCCAGATGTATACAAAATGGTGTCGTCTGCGTAGAGGTGGATCTGAGAGTCACCAGCAGCAAGAGCGACATCATTGATATACACAGAGAAAAGTGTCGGCCCAAGAATTGAACCCTGTGGCACCCCCATAGAGACTGCCATAGGTCCAGACAACAGGCCCTCCGATTTGACACACTGAACTCTATCTGAGAAGTAGTTGGTGAACCAGGCGAGGCAGTCATTTGAGAAACCAAGGCTATTTAGTCTGCCAATAAGAATGCGGTGGTTGACAGAGTCGAAAGCCTTGGCCAGGTCGATGAAGACGGCTGCACAGTACTGTCTATTATCAATCGCGGTTATAATATCGTTTAGGACCTTGAGCGTGGCTGAAGTGCACCCATGACCAGCTCGGAAACCGGATTGCATAGCGGAGAAGGTACGGTGGTATTCGAAATGGTCGGTGATCTGTTTGTTAACTTGGCTTTCAAATACTTTCGAAAGGCAGGGCAGGATGGATATAGGTCTGTAGCAGTTTGGATCTAGAGTGTCACCCCCTTTGAAGAGGGGGATGACCGCGGCAGCTTTCCAATCTCTGGGGATCTCAGACGTTATGAAAGATAGGTTGAACAGACTAGTAATAGGGGTTGCGACAATTTCGGCGGCTAGTTTTAGAAAGAAAGGGTCCAGATTGTCTAGCCCAGCTGATTTGTAGGGGTCCAGATTTTGCAGCTCTTTCAAAACGTCAGCTGTCTGAATTTGTGTGAAGGAGAAGCGGGGGGGGGCATGGGCAAGTTTCAGCGGAGGGTGCAGAGTTGGTGGCCGGGGTAGTGGTAGCCAGATGGAAAGCATGGCCAGCTGTAGCAAAATGCTTGTTGAAATTCTCGATTATTGTAGATTTATCGGTGGTGATAGTGTTTCCTAGCCTCAGTGCAGTGGGCAACTGGGAGGAAGTGCTCTTATTCTCCATGAACTTTACAGTGTCCCAAAACTTTTTGGAGTTAGTGCTACAGGATGCAAATTTCTGTTTGAAAAAGTTTGCCTTTGCTTTCCTGACTGCTTGTGTATATTGGTTCCTAACTTCCCTGAAAAGTTGCATATCGCGGGGGCTATTTGTTGCTAATGCAGTACGCCACAGGATGTTTTTGTGCTGGTCAAGGGCAGTCAAGTCTGAGGAGAACCAGGGGCTATATCGGTTCTTAGTTCTGTATTTTTTGAATGGGGCATGTTTATTTAAGATTGAGAGGAAATTACTTTTAAGGAACAACCAGGCATCCTCTACTGACGGAATGAGATCTATATCCATCCAGGATACCTGGGCCAGGTCAATTAGGAAGGCCTGCTCGCTAAAGTGTTTTAGGGAGCGTTTGACAGTGATGAGGGGTGGTCGTTTGACCGCGGACCCGTTACGGACGCAGGCAATAAGGCAGTGATCGCTGAGATCCTGGTTGAAGACAGCTGAGGTGTATTTAGAGGGTATGTTAGTCAGGATGATATCTATGAGGGTACCCATGTTTACGGATTTAGGGTTGTACCTGGTAGGTTCGTTGATAATTTGCGTGAGGTTGAGGGCATCTATTTTGGATTGTAGGATGGCCGGGGTATTGAGCATATCCCAATTTAGGTCACCAAGCAGTACGAACTCTGAGGATAAATGGGGGGCAATCAATTCACATATGGTGTCCAGGGCACATCTGGGGGCTGAGGGGGGTCTGTAGCAAGCGGCAACAGTGAGAGACTTATTTCTGGAAAGGTGGATTTTTAGAAGTAGAAGCTCAAACTGTTTGGGCACAGACCTGGATAGTATGATAGAGCTCTGCAGGCTATCTCTACAGTAGATTGCAACTCCACCCCCCTTTGGCAGTTCTATCTAGACGGAAAATGTTATAGTTGGGGATGGAAATTTCAGAATTTTTGGTGGCCTTCCTGAGCCAGGATTCAGACACTGCTAGAACATCAGGGTTGGCGGAGTGTGCTAACGCAGTGAATAACTCAAACTTAGGAAGTAGACTTCTGATGTTTACGTGCAAGAAACCAAGACTTTTGCGATTACAGAAGTCAGCAAATGATAGCGCCTGGGGAGTAGGAGTGATACTGAGGGCTGCAGGGCCTGGGTTAGCCTCTACATCACCAGAGGAACAGAGGAGGACTAGAATAAGGATACGGCTAAAGGCTTTAAGAACTGGTCTTCTAGTGCGTTGGGTACATAGAATAAAGGGGGGCAGATTTCCGGGTGTTGTAGAAAAGATTCAGGGCATTATGTACAGACAAGGATATGGAAGGATATGAGTAAAGTGGGGGTAAACCTAAGCGTTGGGTAACAATGAAAGAGATAGTATCACTAGAGGCACCAATTGAGTCGGTCTCTGCGTGTATGGGGGTGGGACAAAGGAGCTATCTAAGGCAGGTTTAGCTGGGCTGGGGGATCTACAGTGAAATAGTACAATTAGAAATAACCGAAACAACAATAAGCTAACCATGTTTGGGCTGAGGCTAAACATAAACAGGATGTAGTACCGTAAAAAGGAACAGTCCAGCAGACATCAGCTGTATAGCTGAGTTATCATAAGGTCCGGTGAACAGCAATAGGATAGTTCGGAGGCTGCTAAAGCACTAGCAGGTAAGAGGCCACGGCTAGCGTGTGCTAGCGGGCCGGGGCTAGCAGATGGAATCTTCGTGGTCGACATCGTCGTAACCACATCAGACGATTTTGTCGGCAGACCAGTCGTGTAGAATCGGCGGGGCTCCGTGTCAACACTAGGTGGTCCCGTCCGGTTGACAGAGAGGTAGATAGCCGGGAGATGGGCCTAGCTCAGGATGATTAGCCAGACCACAGCGTCCATTTAGTTGAAGCTAGCTGGTAGCGATGAATCCGGAGTTAAAGGTCCAGTGATTCAGTGATTCCGGCAGAAAAACTGATATGTTCTGGGTCGATAACGCGCTGTGCAGACTGGCCGAATATCCGGTGATTAATATCCAGTGATTAAATTGAGTGTATGTAAACTTCTGACCCACTGGGAATGTGATGAAATAACTAAAAGCTGAAATAAATAATTCTCTCTACTGTTATTCTGATATTTCACATTCTTAAAATAAAGTGGTGATCCTAACTGACCTAAGACAGGGAATATTTACTAGGATTAAATGTCAGGAATTGTGAAAAACGGAGTTTAAATGTATTTGGCTAAGTTGTATGTAAACTTCCGACTTCAACTGTATATACTGAACAAAAATATAAATGCAATGTAAAGAGTTGGTTCCATGTTTCATGAGCTGAAATAAAAGATTCCAGAAATTTTCCACACGCACAAAAGGTTTATTTATCTCAAATTTTGTACACAAATTTGTTTACATCCATGTTAGTGAGCATTTCTCCTATACCAATATAATCCATCCACCTGAGTTCCCCTCGCCATTTTAGCTGCCAGACATATTGCATTTCCCAACATCTTTGCAGAAATTAGTCATTTCTACGCGACGTGGCGGCGACCGCGTCACACAGTGCAACCAAAACAAAGATCTACACACATGTAAGAGGCTTTTCTCACTCGATACAAAAAGTGGAGTTAATAATTTTCTGAATATTCTCTGGTTTTTGGAGTTGTACCTTTAACTGGACACAGAAGTTTATGGTAGACTTTGTTTCTTCCGAATTGAGAGTTAAAAAATTGCTGCCGTGTGTTGGGTTCTATTTTCTAATAATTGGATTGATGGGATGACTAACTTAGAAAGAATGCATTCTTGACTGGGCTAATGTAGGTTGTGACACCTGGCAAGCTGTGATTGATGTGAAGAGCTGTTTTAGGGGGTAAAGGGAGATAGGGATTTGTGTCTCCAGATACTGGAATATACTGGTTCTTTGTGATCTGTGAACCTTCCTTGGACATAGGAATGGTGTCTAAGGGAGCTGGCTCTTCTCACTATGACAGGTTGTTATGATAAACTTGTGCCTGGCTACAGTGTGCAACAAATGGAGCGCCGAGGAGATGGGACCAACCCCTGCGCCAACGGATTGGCTGAGTAAAGTTTAAACCACACTCAGTCCTTTACTCTGATTGGCCAACAGAGAGGTGGGAAATTCTCTCTGTCAGAGTATTTGAGCAACAATCTGAAACAATGGATTTAGTTCTCTGAAGTGCCCTGCGAGGTATTTCAAAGAGCCCGTATATACGAAACATCATATTTACCATTGAAGGTTTTTGCATTAATTAAAATAACTAGTATATCTTAGAAGTCGTGTTGACCTCTTTTGTTCCTAATACCAGATTTGAATTGACGCGACTTTGACAATTGGTGACACTCCGACGTGATCTGGTAGAAGGGACTTCGCTGGGTAATGTCCGGCACATTTGGTCACCTCTTTCATCGAACCGTGTGTTTCACAAACTGCCCGTGCTTCTAAAAAGGTAAGCAGATACCTATTGTTAAATAACTAAACTTCTGCACATTGGCTTTATTCAAATTAATTTTGTGAAACAACTGTCTGATGTAAGTGAACTAAATTATGAAACTATTATGAGTAGATAAGCACAATATTGTGACATGCAAACCTTTAGTAAATGTGATGTTAAAACCATGGTACCAGAGAGTATTTTGTGCTACCGGCAAGGTCCGTGGGAGACGGCTAGGTTCAGGAGACAATACTGACATCTACCGGCAAGGTCCGTAACTACGACAGTACGGCTAGGTTCGAAGAATTACACCGGCAAGGTCCATAACTTTAAGGATATGGCTGGGTTCGGTAAATTTTAGATAATACTGGTGACTGGCAAGGTCCGTAACTAAGGGTTGCGGCTAGGTTCAGCACAGTGTTTTGAATAAAATAGACGCGGCTGTGTGCCCAAATAGATTGTGTGTGGAATATAAGTGTGTCATTTATGACTATGTGACATATTTGACTGTGTGATAGGATTATGACTGTGTATTGTGAGTGAGTACGATAACTGTGTACTATTTTTGCTGTGTGATAACTGTATACTACGTTTAACTGTGTACCATTTTTGGCTGTGAATACAAAGAATATTTTAAAACAGTAAATAATGAGAATTACAATTAGGAAATAAGGTTTAAATTGTGCAAACGTTAACAAAAGACACCCATAGGAGGTACTATAAAAAGTTAGACAGTGCGAGTGTTGTCGTATGCATGAAAGTGTGAATGATAAACCTGTATACCTTGATAGAAAACGAATTGGGAAACAAAAGACGTTTGTGGCTGTCCAAACGGTATAATTTGGGAATAAATGTTGGATTTGTGGTTACTCAAACCATATAACCCGTCAGTAACAATCGAAAACATGAAATGAAATGTGATGAATGAGTGTGACTGAACTAAAACGTTTGAACTAATATATTTGAAATATAACATTTGATGTTTGACATAGCATAATACTGGTTTTAAATAAGTAAATTGAAGTGATATGGTGTGGCGTTTAATTTGATGTATCAACCATTGGTTAAATAATTGAAACACTTGGGTTTATTCGTTCAATTTACCAATTGATGTGTGGCGTTTAATTTGATGTATCAACCATTGGTTAAATAATTGAAACACTTGGGTTTATTAGTTCAATTTACCAATTGATGTGTGGCGTTTAATTTGATGTAACAACCATTGGTTAAATAATTGAAACACTTGGGTTTATTCGTTCAATTTACCATTTGATGTGTGGCACTGTAAGAATACTGCTTTCAAACAATTAAGGCTGAAATAACCTGGCGCCGAGTTTAACTAATTAGGTGGGAATAATAGATAGATGTACTTTAAATAACTAAATAGCGGACGAATATTACAAATTAAAACGAAAAAAAACATGACTACCAGCGGAGAAGCGGAAAGAATATTGAAGGCTCTAAAATCCACACTTGAAACAAACGGAGGAAAAGATGGAAAGGAATGGAGCAGGCGAGAGAAAAAACTCTATAGGGAATGGATAGACGATGGTTGTATACTGTCCCCCGATGGAGTGCCTGTAGAAGGCGAACCAGGGAGAATACTGGAGACGTTGAAACGGAAAACCCAGAAAGCAGAAGGCGAATGGAAAAATGAAGGAGAGCCCCGCAGTGGCAAAATTAAAGACGCAATGGAGAAAGCAAAGCTAAAGGAGAGGATTGGCCTAGCAATGCTTGGAAAATTGAAGAAACTGTATGCGGAGAAAACAGGACAAAAGGAAAGGACCCGTTTATACCCACCCTTACCAACAGCGCCACCACCATATGACGACCACCCAAAAACAATGGCTCCGGTTCTGGATATAGCGGGAAAAGTCCACTATCAACAAAGGACAGATGAGGGGGAAGAAGGAATGTGGGTCAGAAAGAGCGATATGACTGACAGAAGGGGAGAAGTGGATGTACTTTTAAAAGCTGCAAGAGCGCTAGAAAAAGGAGTGTTTGAACTGAGTAGAATTGAGGGAGAGACGGGGAACAGATGCGGAACAGAAGGAGGAGGGAGTATTGACGGTGACGGTGAGAGTGAGAAGGAAGAGAGAATGAGCCTAACTGGAGGAAACGTAAGGGGTGGTCTAGCCCAGGGGGAGTGGCAACGAAACAAGGATGCTGAAGAAGGGGAAAGGAGGGAGAGACTTGAGAGACAGAGAGATGAAGAACGACTGGAAGAGTTGAAGATGATAAAAGAGGAAGTACGACACCAGGAAGCACAATTGCAAAAGTTAAAAATGGAGCTCAAAGCGAACAAGAACGGAAGTGAAAGTGAACGCTCACCAGTAAGGGGACACTGTATTGACCTCAGAGACGGGGAAGAGAGTGAGGAGGAAAGAGGGAAACAACAAAAACTCATATGTGGAGCTTTTGATGGAGACATATGGGACAACAATGATGGACCCGCATACCATACCCGAGCCAGGGCCCAGTCCAGAGAAGGACACAAAGGGGGGCAGTACCCGTTGAGGGAGACCCCAGGGGGTCTCAGTTTACAAGCCATGGTCCCACAGAGACATACAGACACTGGTGGACAGTCTCCCCCAACCTGAAGAATCTGGACACAGATGGGTGAAGTCTTTTGAGAGTCTCACAGCAGCGGATGAACTCACCATAGGTGATATGGTTACTGTAATGAACAGGTGTATGGGAGACCAGGAATGCAGAGAGATAATGACCTCTGGGGGACTGAGAGGGCAAGTGGGGTCGGCTACAAGATTTGACCCCCACCGCAGTGACGTATGGGATGTCATAAGGAGGAAGTATCCTACCCAGGCCAGACCCGAACTGATGAGAACTCTGATATTGAATGACGATGAAACCATACCAGCATACATGAAGAGGGCTAAGTGCCTCTGGAGGCAAGCATGGAATGAAGAACCAGGAAAAGACACCATGAAGCACCTCTTCCTGACAAACTGCTTGGGGGACTCCCGGATCAGGCTCGAGCTGAATGTGAAAAAGTTGTGGCAATCACCGCAAAATCAATTCCGGAATTTACCGAGATAGCACAACACCATGTGGAACGATGGAGAGAGGGTAAGCGAAAGGAAGAGGATGAACTCAAACAACTTCAGAAAAAGGTTCTGAAGAAGCAACTGACAGAGGACAAGCCGGGAAAACAAATGGTGGTAACCAGTACCCCAACATCTAATCCTACCACTCCTGCACCCGGAAATGATACTACTGCTGCAGTTACTGCTGTAATACAGGCAATGACGGGAATGATGGCACCTTCTGGTCCTCCTGGATATGGTGCACCCGCATACCAGCAACCCTATATACCACCACGACAACAGGGATACACCCCTAGATACGCTGACCAAGGGTGTTTTAACTGTGGGATGCATGGCCACCTGGCAAGACACTGTCATCTCCCAAGACAGGGACAACAAAGAGGGAGGGGTTACATGGGACAGTCCAGAAGACAAGAACCGAGATACCAGCAAGGATGGGGAAACTGGCAAGGAGGAGGAATGCCAGTCCAGCAGCACCAACCACCACAACAGCAGAACCGAAAACAAGACCCAGCAGTGCCTAACGCTGCCTTCCTGCCCAGCATGTCATGGCTGGGTGATGAACACAATTACCAATGAAGCTGCCCAGAAACCCATAAGGATCCCACCACCAACATTTACACTTTCCCACCAGGTTCAGAGCCGATAGTGACATGTTCGATTGGAGGAAGACAACATAATATGCTGATTGATACAGGATGTACATGGTCTTCTGTACAAGCAACATATCAACTCACTACCAAAACACAAGCTTTCTCTGGGGCTATTATGAGAAAGCCATACACAGTTCCATTGGAGGTTGTATGGGATGACCAACAGGTTACCCATCAGTTTCTATACAACCCGGAATGCTCAATGGGGCTCATGGGGAGGGACCTGCTTTCCAAACTGGGATGTAGTATCTATTGTAACCAGGAGGGTCTACATGCATCCATCACGCCCATAGATGATCTCATGCCAGTAATCATGAAAAAACTATCCGACCCCCCTCACATGCTATATGTGGGAACACACCTAAACGAGGAAGATGAGGAGGAAGCATATGTTTACTGGCTGAAGCTCATGGATACTGACCCTGATGCTCCCCGAGTATGCAGAGAGTTCCAACTATGGAAGGCCTGGATACAGACCTTAAATGCATACTATCCACCTGAGGACCCTCCGCACATGACAATGAACTATACCAGGGACTTGGATGAAGCATATGATGAAGCCTGGGAGGAGGAAATGGACGATAGGCGCCCGATTGTGACCAGCAATTATATGTACAGTGGGGAAAAAAAGTATTTAGTCAGCCACCAATTGTGCAAGTTCTCCCACTTAAAAAGATGAGAGAGGCCTGTAATTTTCATCATAGGTACACGTCAACTATGACAGACAAATTGAGAAAAAAAATTCCAGAAAATCCCATTGTAGGATTTTTTATGAATTTATTTGCAAATTATGGTGGAAAATAAGTATTTGGTCACCTACAAACAAGCAAGATTTCTGGCTCTCACAGACCTGTAACTTCTTCTTTAAGAGGCTCCTCTGTCCTCCACTCGTTACCTGTATTAATGGCACCTGTTTGAACTTGTTATCAGTATAAAAGACACCTGTCCACAACCTCAAACAGTCACACTCCAAACTTCACAATGGCCAAGACCAAAGAGCTGTCAAAGGACACCAAAAACAAAATTGTAGACCTGCACCAGGCTGGGAAGACTGAATCTGCAATAGGTAAGCAGCTTGGTTTGAAGAAATCAACTGTGGGAGCAATTATTAGGAAATGGAAGACATACAAGACCACTGATAATCTCCCTCGATCTGGGGCTCCACGCAAGATCTCACCCCGTGGGGTCAAAATGATCACAAGAACGGTGAGCAAAAATCCCAGAACCACACGGGGGACCTAGTGAATGACCTGCAGAGAGCTGGGACCAAAGTAACAAAGCCAACCATCAGTAACACACTACGCCGCCAGGGACTCAAATCCTGCAGTGCGAGACGTGTCCCCCTGCTTAAGCCAGTACATGTCCAGGCCCGTCTGAAGTGCATTTGGATGATCCAGAAGAGGATTGGGAGAATGTCATATGGTCAGATGAAACCAAAATATAACTTTTTGGTAAAAACTCAACTCGTCATGTTTGGAGGACAAAGAATGCTGAGTTGCATCCAAAGAACACCATACCTACTGTGAAGCATGGGGTTGGAAACATCATGCTTTGGGGCTGTTTTTCTGCAAAGGGACCAGGACGACTGATCCGTGTAAAGGAAAGAATGAATGGGGCCATGTATCGTGAGATTTTGAGTGAAAACCTCCTTCCATCAGCAAGGGCATTGAAGATGAAACGTGGCTGGGTCTTTCAGCATGACAATGATCCCAAACACACCGCCCGGGCAACGAAGGAGTGGCTTCGTAAGAAGCATTTCAAGGTCCTGGAGTGGCCTAGCCAGTCTCCAGATCTCAACCCCATAGAAAATCTTTGGAGGGGAGTTGAAAGTCTGTGTTGCCCAGCGACAGCCCCAAAACATCACTGCTCTAGAGGAGATCTGCATGGAGGAATGGGCCAAAATACCAGAAACAGTGTGTGAAAACCTTGTGAAGACTTACAGAAAACGTTTGACCTGTGTCATTGCCAACAAAGGGTATATAACAAAGTATTGAGAAACTTTTGTTATTGACCAAATACTTATTTTCCACCATCATATGCCAATAAATTCATTAAAAATCCTACAATGTGATTTTCTGGATTTTTTTTTCTGATTTTGTCTGTCATAGTTGACGTGTACCTATGATGAAAATTACAGGCCTCTCTCATCTTTTTAAGTGGGAGAACTTGCACAATTGGTGGCTGACTAAATACTTTTTTTCCCCACTGTACATACTCAAAGAAGGAGTGGCTACCAGCTGCATGGTCATGGATGGAGACGTGGTACTCACAGACAAATGGTTTGCTCTTCCTAATGATTCTGTGCCGCATGTTACCCTTCTCGTGGGATTTGGATATGAGGCAAGATCTCTGGGACCAGCGGTAAAGGCAGCAAGTTGCCTACGGTGGAACAAAACCTCTTGTTACAAAGTGGAAAGTGCATTCCTTAAGGGAAATCAAGTATGGAGAATTAAACTCAATGTGGATGATGTGTCAAAACCAGAGGTTGTGAGGAGATCACGTTACCATGGCAGGGAAATGACTGATCATCCGGATACTCCTAACATTTTCAATCAACTACCAGAGGAACTGTGGACAACAAGTGCTGAAGATGTGGGGCTGGTTGATGTAGAACCAGTGGTTGTCTCCATTCGAGAAGGAAGTGAACTCACTATCCCAGTTCACAAATCTCAATACCCTCTCAGTGAAGAGAAGACGAGGGGAATTGAGCCTACGATATCAGGACTCCAAAAAGGACAGGTTATATATCCAACCTGTTCTGTGTGGAATACACCCATCCTTCCAGTAAAGAAAGGTGACACTGGGAAATGGAGGATGGTGCAGGACTTCAGACCAATCAATGAAGTAACTGTACCAGATGTTCGACCTGTACCAGACCCATATCTGGCCTTACAGAACATTTCACCCACCCAAGATTGGTTTACAGTAGTGGATCTCGCCAATGCATTTTTCTGCATCCCATTACATCCAGAGTCCCAGCCACTTTTTGCATTTACCTATAGAGGGCAGCAATTTACGTATTCCCGACTTCCACAAGGCTACCGTGATTCCCCGGGAATCTTCAACGCTATCCTGAAGAGCCACTTGGAAGAACTAACATTACCTGAGGGGGTGACACTACTCCAATACGTTGATGATCTTCTGTTGGCAGCACCCACTGCTGAGTCTTGTTTGCAGGCCACCAAGTCCCTTCTCCTGTTGGTGGCCAAAAAGGGATTCAAGGTAAAGAAAGAGAAAGTGCAGTGCTGTCGGAGAAGTGTCCAGTTCCTGGGAAGAGTGCTGTCAGGGAAGGGACAAGCTGTGTCTGTGGCTCAGAGGACCTCCATCTTGGAACATCCCAAACCTACTACTGTACAACACCTTTTGTCATTTCTTGGCCTTACTGGATATAGCAGAACGCACGTGCCAGAATACTGTCTTAAAGTGGAACCACTGCGGGCAATCTTGAGAGAAGCAGGAAACAGAAACCTCACAGCAGTCCTTAAGTGGACTCCGGAAGCAGAGGCAGCTTTAATCCAACTCAAACAGAAGCTGGCACAGGCTGAAGCACTGTCCTTACCCGATTACACCACGCCATTCTGTTTGGATGTTTCTGAGCAGGATGGTTATGTACATTCCATCCTGTATCAGAAACAAAAGGGGGAAAGAAGAGTGTTACACTACTATAGCGCGAAACTGGACAACATTGAAACAGGACAGACTGACTGTGCCAGACACATGGCTGCCATTGCAAAAGCTATAGGTAAAACAGCCCACATTGTGATGAGACATCCACTTGAAATCAATACAGATCATGGGGTGACCGCTTTTATAGGCTCCAAACTTTTCACACTGTCCAGTAAAAGAAAATCCAGCATAACAAAGGCCATCACTGCAAAGCACATTACATATGTGACAACAGCAACCAATATGACCGATGGTATGGGTCTTGGAGAACCACATGTCTGTAAGGATAGAGCAGCCAAACAGATCAAAGTCCGAATGGACCTGCAAAACTCACCCTTGGAGGGGAACAAAATCACCCTGTTCACTGATGGATGCTGCTACAGGTCAAAGGACCCAAAGGAAGGAAACACTGCTGCCTATGCATTGGTGAAACAAGACACAGAAGGAGGACATGAAGTAATGGAAGCAGAGAAACTTGGTCCCAATGAAGCTTCAGCACAGCTAGCTGAACTTAGGGCGTTGAGGAGAGCTCTACAACTAAGTGAAGGAAAGAATGTGGACATCTACACAGACTCTGCCTATGCACATGGGATTGCACACATTGATGGACCACAGTGGATGAGGAGAGGATTTGTGACCAGCTCAAATGAGCCCATCAAACACAAGATTGAAGTACAGAAGTTAATTGATGCAATCCAGCTTCCCAAACGAGTGGCAATAATGAAGTGCAAAGGTCACAGCAGAGAAAGCACCAGAGTGCGTGAAGGAAATGATCGGGCTGATCAAGCAGCAAAAGATGCAGGAGGATACAATGCCCAACAGATGGTGCAACGAGCCACTCAAGGACAGGAGGAGTTGACGACAGACACAGTAAGACAGTTGCAAGAAGCAGCAGGCGCTTACGAACAGAACGTATGGAGCAGACAGGGAGCAAGGCAAGACCATCATGGGATTTGGAGATCTCACACAGGAAAAACAGTGGGACCTGCAAAACTCCTCAGATCAATCTTAAGGGAAGAGCATGAGAAGGCTCATGGAGGATGGAAAAGTGTCGCAAAATCAGTTGAGAAAGCATGGTGGCATCCACACATGTTGGACATGTCAAGAGAGACATCAGAGAGCTGTGAAGTGTGCAAACAATACAACAACAAAGTGTCACTTGGAGCAGTGATAGGCAGCTTCCCAATACCTGATGCACCATTTCAAGACATTTGCATAGATTACACGGACATGGGACAGGACAACAAAGTGGAAGGAAAAAGGTACCTGTTAGTAATGGTGGACAGATTCACCAGATGGGTGGAAGCCATCCCCACAGCAAGAGAAGACGCAAAGGCCGTGATTAAGTGGCTGAGGCGAGACCTCATTCCAAGGTTCGGGGTCCCGCGAATGGTCCGTTCTGACAACGGTACCCATTTCAAGAATAAACACCTAAGGGAGGTAGAGCAGGCCCTAGGAATCACCCACAAGTTTGGGTCAGTATACCACCCCCAATCGCAGGGACTCGTAGAAAGAGCTAACCAATCGCTGAAACGAAAAATGGCCAAAATCATGGCCGGAACTAAACTGAAATGGGTAGATGCCCTACCCCTTGCTCTAATGTCAATGAGAAATTCACCTGGGTCTGATACCCACTTGACTCCACATGAGCTTATGACAGGACGCAGAATGCCAGGGCCACCAGCAGACAATCTTAGTATGCCTAGGCTAGATATTGCAAAAATCAGATATACAGACTACATGCAGGCACTAATTTCTCTTGTTGAAAGATTGTCTAAACAGGTGGTGGAAGTGCGCACTCCTGCTGTTGAAACCACGGACGAGAACAGAGACATCCTGGTAGGAGATTGGGTGAGAGTGAAGGTGCATTCCAGGAAGTGGACGGAGCCAAGGTGGGAAGGGCCTTTTCAGGTGAAAGAGGTATCAAGTCACTCGCTGAGGGTAAACACGAGTAAGAAGGACGTGTGGTACCACAGAACACATTGTGCCAAAGATATAGTTCCAGGAAGAACTCTAGATCAAGTACAACAGGACTTGGCTGCAGACGGGGAGGATGTTATGGTTACTAGCGGGGCTGGCCCTATGGGGAACAGTGACATCCAGTCAGTATCATAATATAGTCATTACCTTACAGGAAGGGGAATCTCAAGTGATGTCCCTAGAACCATGTAAGATCTGGTCATGGAGGAATAGGGCTAGTGGAATTGGGGACACTGGTTGCAATTGGAACCAGAAGGAAAACTGTAACAAAATGTATCCCCATGTGTTAAAGAGAGGTACTTATCTGTGTGAGGGAAAGTGGTGTCCATGTTGGGATTTTATGATTACAAATGTTGGCACCTTCTGGGAATGGCGTAGAGGCTATCCATATGTAATAGGAGATGCTTCTAAAGCAGCTAGGTTTTCAATGATAAGGGGGTGTGCAGGGGTCAAAAAGGGGGTGCATGTAAAGGCGATGAAATCCTACTAACCATCCAAGACATTAAACTTACAGACGCAGGTGTGTACACCTTAGCAGCAGTACGATCCGGACCAGACACCATGGGTGTGTTCACCATCGTGGTCACACCCAAACCTGCAGCTGGGGAGAGACAGACCCAGTTGAACCACATCACCACTCCAGGACCAGCTCAGCTTCAATCCACTAAGGTACCAAACCCCGTTCGGGTGATTAATGTTAGGGATATAACGGACAGCGACCAATTGGGGACAGAAACTGGATATGAAGGGAAAGAAAATATGTGGTTGGCATACATGAGGTATATGGCTAGGACACTGGTCAGGCAGAATTGTGTTATCTGTGGGCATGCAAGACCTGGGTTGGCAACCCACCCATTCGCTTTAGGAGAAGGGGAAGGATGGCAGTGCATATTGGAAGAGTTCTACCATTCACTGCCAAACACCACCCTGTGCAAAGCCCTAAGTTTGATTTTCCCTGAGGTTCCCCCACAAATGGCACCTGAATGAGTTCAGGCTTATGGAGGTAATTACAGTTGCATTACTGGAACAGGTAAGGGTGTTAACTATGGTAGGCTACCACCAGGGGACTGTGCTGTGAATGTAACTATGAACAGCACTTGGCCAGTAGAGGGTAAAACCCAGACAAAAGGGGTGGCTGATGTGTGGTGGATCTGTGGACCAAATAGAAAACTAACCCCGATTCTAAAGGGGGACTGGCAGGGCACGTGTGCATTAGCCAGTTTGATTATACCTCTGACCATTATTGATGTTTCCTCAGACCAACTTTTGGGCATCGCCCAGCTAGCCCCAGACAGAGAGAGAATGAGGCGGGGGAAACGTAGTGCCCCATGGTCAGCAGGAGAGGAGATCCACTCTAACCTGTTGGGGGTGTGTCACGCCCTGGCTCTGGGGACTATGTTATGTTGAGCCAGGGTGTGTAAGTCTATGTTTTGTATATCTATGTTGGCCTGAGTGACTCCCAATCAGAGGCAACGAGTGTCAGCTGGTTGTCTCTGATTGGGAGCCATATTTAACTATCGGTCTTTTCACTTTGTGTTGTGGTTTCTTGTTCCTTTTGGTTTGTGTGTATCGAAGGACTTCACGTTTCGTTCGTTGTTTTGATCGGGTGATCTGTTTAAATAAATAATATGTACACATTCAACGCTGCGCCTTGGTCCTCCTCCTTAAGCGAACGTGACAGAAGAAACCACCAAGACAGGACCAAGCAGCGTGAAGAGGAGAGTGGATGGACCTGGGATCAGTGGAGTAGGAGTCTCAACTGGGCCCAGCCAAGCGAAGAGCAGAAAGGTTGGACTTTGAAGCAGTGGAGTGAGAGTCTGGCGAGAACTAGGGAGGCCTGGTCCACGGGGAGGAGAGAACCCCAGAAAATTTTTAGGGGGGACTCACGACGTGGACGACGGGGCAGCCGGAGGCCGCGATGGAGCGGTCCAGCGGGTGTGCAGAGGAGGCCGCCAGGTTAAGGGGGCCACTGGTCACAGAGGAGAGGGAAAGTGTGGAGGCACGGCGAGAGGTACTGGGGTGTATTACCAGTCCGGTCCGGCCCGTTCCTGATCCCTGCATAGGGCCAGTGGCGTGTGTCCCCAGTACGGTTCGGCCTGTTCCTGCCTCTCGCACCGAGCCTGTGGTGCGCGTCGTCAGCCCTGTCCGGCCCGTTCCTGCTCTCCGTACCAAGTCGGTGGTGCGCGTCGCCAGCCCGGTCCGGCCCATTCCTGCTCTCCGCACCAAGTCTGTGGTGCGCGTCGCCAGCCCAGTCCGGCCCATCCAAGCTTCCCGCACCAAGCCAGTGGTGTGCGTCGTCAGTCCGGCACGGCCCGTTCCTGCTCTCTGCACCAAGTCTGTGGTGCGCGTCGCCAGCCCAGTCCGGCCCATCCAAGCTTCCCGCACCAAGCCAGTGGTGTGCGTCGTCAGTCCGGCACGGCCCGTGCCTGCTCTCCGCACCAAGTCTATGGTGCGTTTCGTCAGCCCTGTCCGGCCCGTTCCTGCTCTCCGCACCAAGTCTGTGGTGCGCGTCGCCAGCCCAGTCCGGCCCATCCAAGCTCCCTGCACCAGGTCAGTGGTGCGCGTCGTCAGCCCGGTCCGGCTCATTCCTGCTCCCCGCACCAAATCAGGGGTGCGCTTCGTCAGCCCGGTCCGGCCCGTTCCTCCTCCACGCATCAAGCCAGGGGTGTGCGTCGTCAGTCCAGCACAACCCGTGCCTGGGTCATGTCCGGAGCCGGATCCGCCGCCGAGGCGGAGTGCCCACCCGGTCCCTCCCCCTGTTGTGGTTGTTTCGGCGCGGCCGGAGTCCGCGCCTTTGGGGGGGGGTACTGTCACGCCCTGGCTCTGGGGACTATGTTATGTTGAGCCAGGGTGTGTAAGTCTATGTTTTGTATATCTATGTTGGCCTGAGTGACTCCCAATCAGAGGCAACGAGTGTCAGCTGGTTGTCTCTGATTGGGAGCCATATTTAACTATCGGTCTTTTCACTTTGTGTTGTGGTTTCTTGTTCCTTTTGGTTTGTGTGTATCGAAGGACTTCACGTTTCGTTCGTTGTTTTGATCGGGTGATCTGTTTAATAAATAATATGTACGCATTCAACGCTGCGCCTTGGTCCTCCTCCTTAAGCGAACGTGACAGGGTGCCTGTGGGAGTACCATTACAGTTCCAGGCACTCAACAGGAATGATGGGTTGTGGCATTTGTTGCCAATCATAGGACCTGCCATAGATGCTGCTAAACAGCGATCTTGGATAAATTACATCTATTATAACCAACAGCGATTTGTTAACTACACACGCACTGCCCTGACTGGAATGTCGGAACAACTAGAGGCCACCTCTAGGGTGTCTAGGCAAAATAGACTAGCACTTGACATGTTGCTTGCTAACCAAGGGGGTGTGTGTAAGATGTTTGGGGAACAATGCTGTACGTTTATTCCTAACAATACTAGCCCGGACGGGAGCATCACAAAGGCCCTAGTTGGCCTGGATAGGTTGTCAGCAGAAATGAAGAGCATGGCTGGAGTGGGGAGTGGTGGGCTGTTCTCCTGGTTAAGTGACTGGTTCGGTAAGTATTCTTCTATGGTGGTTACTGGATTTCTGACCCTAGTAATTGTGTTTTTATTGTTGATGTGTTTTGCTGCTTGTATCATTCCCTGTCTCAGGAAGTCAGTGGTAGGAGTGGTGCGGGAGTCAGGAGTGATGCCATTGTTGCCAGCCCAGGAAGTTGCGGGTGACTCTGCCACTGACTCTGAGACCAAGTTGGATGATCCATGGTTTGCCTAGTAAAATATATACACGCATTTAATTTCAGTTTTTGCTCATTTATTACCTTGTGTTTTTACTAACCACTGTGATTGTTTATTCCTCCTGAGGTGAAGGTAAAGGATTCCTGGGTGGCTGGTAGCCAACTCAGTACATGTTAGGTGTAGGGGAGAAATAGAGGGTTACAATTATTATTTTTCGTTTATTAACATTTTTGATGTGATTTAATTTCCATATCCTGTTATACTCAGGGTTGTTTATATTCTGTTCAAACTTTTATTTGGAGTGACACCATAAATGGTGTCAACAGAGGGAATCTTAAATTTTCCCTTTCACATTTTTGGAATCACACCCTAGAGGGTGTCAAAAGGGAGTCAAAATGTACTTCTCTGTTTGTGTTTTATGTGTTAATAGTTTTATGTTTTGTGTTCTATTAATCCTGTGTTATATGGTTTGAAGTTCTTTGATGACTGGTAACAATTTGCAAGTTGGGTGTAGATGGACTGAGGGTTTTAATTTTTTAGTATCATTATGGCCTATTAATAAAAGTGTGATTATTTTTGTTTGTATTGTATTTTAATGAGTGACACCCTAGAGGGTGTCAAAAGAGGGATTGTTGGGTTCTATTTTCTAATAATTGGATTGATGGGATGACTAACTTAGAAAGAATGCATTCTTGACTGGGCTAATGTAGGTTGTGACACCTGGCAAGCTGTGATTGATGTGAAGAGCTGTTTTAGGGGGTAAAGGGAGATAGGGATTTGTGTCTCCAGATACTGGAATATACTGGTTCTTTGTGATCTGTGAACCTTCCTTGGACATAGGAATGGTGTCTAAGGGAGCTGGCTCTTCTCACTATGACAGGTTGTTATGATAAACTTGTGCCTGGCTACAGTGTGCAACAAATGGAGCGTCGATGAGATGGGACCAACCCCTGCGCCAACGGATTGGCTGAGTAAAGTTTAAACCACAATCAGTCCTTTACTCTGATTGGCCAACAGAGAGGTGGGAAATTCTCTCTGTCAGAGTATTTGAGCAACAATCTGAAACAATGGATTTAGTTATCTGAAGTGCCCTGCGAGGTATTTCAAAGAGCCCGTATATACGAAACATCATATTTACCATTGAAGGTTTTTGCATTAATTAAAATAACTAGTATATCTTAGAAGTCGTGTTGACCTCTTTTGTTCCTAATACCAGATTTGAATTGACGCGACTTTGACACGTGGCATTCCGCTAACTAAGGTAAAGCGGCTGTATGGAAGCATTCACATATCATTGTTACAATGTGAAGCGAGTAAGCATTTGTAGGCATCTGTCATGTGAGTGTTGCTGTTGATAGGTTTACTATATATCGTTATCTTATCCGACCTGCTACAACTGAAGATCCTTTTGCAAAAATCTAGTAATTCTATTCTATTCTATACAGTTAATCCTGAGTGCTCAATTAAGTGAATATACACTAGGACAGTTGCATTAATACAGGTAGGCTATCCTAAATAAGTCTTCAGTGCCTGTTGTGTGCATCTGAATTAGGCTTAAATTATCTTCAGTAATATTTAATGAAAACACACACACACAAACTGGAAAGTGTGGGTTAAGGGTTAGCTCCATCCCATTAGGGATGATTTATTAATGCTCTAAGCCCCTGATGAAACCTCATGCCTGAGAGAAGTTCAGCTCCCATTCTCATCACAGATAACATCATTAACATTAACTCAGCATTAACTAAATCCTCCACTGAATACATTACAGGAAATAGTGGCATCGCTTCAAATGTTATCACATTACTGTAAATGTTATCCTATTAGTGAGTTAATTTTGTGTGCTTGTGTTGTCACTATGAACAGGTGGCCAGTAATGTTGAGGGTGCGGTTAGGAATGGGTAGACTAGAGAAGGTTTCGGTTTTTAACTTCCACCCCTCATCATCGCTCCTTATTCTGACTCACTTGCACCCCCGCGTCCCCTCCCCTCCTTTGCCCCCCTCAACCCCTGCGGCATGTGCTCAAGAACATGGCCATTACCTTTCTCGGTTCCTATGGCAACCCTACCCTGCTCTTGCAGCCCTTAAGTAATGGTTGTAGCAGTGGCAGTATGTGTGCTCAGTGGGGTTTCGGCAAACAAAAAATGTATATGTTTACAGTTAGGATAGACAAGTGCTATTTTGGAACATACACTCAATCTCTCCTTCTCAGTCTTCATCTCCATCTCTCTCTCTCCCTCTATCTCACTTGCTTGGTTTCACACACCCACATGCACACACACTAACACACACACACACACACATCTCTTCATAATTCTTTAAAACACTAATGCACCCAACTAGGGATGAAGAGAGAGAGCCTCAGATTCATTCCGTTTTCAAAGTCATCATATGGGTGGAAATCTGGTCTTGGTCATGCTTGGCTTAGTTGTCATCTTAGTTGTCAATATAGTGTTATGAAACATTCTGTGTCTGTGTGTTCTTTCTGACTCTTTAGGGTCCTTCTCTGTGGGTGATAAGTGGCCCATTGATTAGAACCACTTGACAATCACTGGGGCTGCAGGATCACACGGATGTCAGCTCTACCCCCCTGTGAGTGTTATGGCTTCTACATCTAGGGATTCAGTCTGTCCATTGTACATGTGCTGAGAGCGAGAGAGAGAGAGAGAGAGAGAGAGAGAGAGAGAGAGAGAGAGAGAGAGAGAGAGAGAGAGAGAGAGAGAGAGGACTGAATGCTAAGGCTACCACGCTTAAGCTTGCTTTTACAAAGAGATACAATTTCAATTAGCACTGACGTGTGAATTGAGAGGTGTCAAAGCCCCTGAGCCCAACAATGGCAGGAGAGTCGTACAGTCTACCCCAACCAAATGGAGAGGCCTTAGAAGCACCCCCCCACTGTTCAGAGGTCATTAAAATACAGTACCCTCTGAATGTAAAAAACGACAAGACACGAAAAGAGTACAAATTGAAACTTATTTTGGGGAAGCAGGAGACACTTTTGCTGATTTGTATAAAAATGGGAACATAAGCAACCTTATCTTCCACACAGACCATCCCTTGGCATGGCACAGTGCTATACTAGCACACTACCCCTCTGTTAAGAGGGGGGGTGTTAGCGACGGGTGGAAACTCAGGATACTGGACAACGAGGACTCTGAGTCGTCTAATATTAATCTCTATAAATCTGGAACCATTTTGGTTCAAGGCAACACCAAACAGTTCCAGCTGGACTTTCACCTAATCAAAGAAATAGCTCAGCAGGAGAAGCTCTCCCTTGAGAAAGATACCCTTACCCCGAGCGGGTCAGACCAGACCTCTTCATTAAATAACCCCACAGAGCAACCCCAAGCAGAAAGTCTACTTCCCAGCACAGAGTACTACTCCCTCATTGAAATGAAGGATACATTCACCCAGCTGGAGGTAAGGCAGGTGGAGCTGGAACAGCAGGTGAACACACTCCAGTCAGCACAGACCCAGACAACAGTCCAGCACAACAACACCCCCTTAACTAGACCTGGAGAGCTGCAGGTAGAGAGAGACATGTCTGCACTCTGGACTGTGGTGAGACAACATCAACAGGAGAAAGAGCAGGAGCAGGAGAAGAACAGAGCACTAGAGGAGAGGATCAGAGTGCTGGAGGAGAAGGTGAGAATGATGACGGGTGACATAGAACAACCCATTAGAGAGCTGGCCACCCCCGCAGAGAAGCCAGCAGAACAGCCCACCTCAGATCCTGGCCAAAGTCTCGACACCGCAGCAGAACAGTACACCCTAGACCAGGGTTCTTCAATCCTGGTCCTGGAGGGCCGAAACACTTCTGTTTTTTATTTCTACCTGGTAGTTAATTGCACTCACCTGGTTTTCCCAGGTCTGAATTAGCCCCTGATTAGAAGGAGAGGATGAAAAACAGAGGTGTTTCGGCCCTCCAGGACCAGGATTGAAGAACCCTGCCCTAGACCCTGACCATAGCCTCGACATCACACACAGACAAACAAATGAAGAACCCCAAGCCCAGGGGATCCCAACCCCTCTGAGCAACCCCCCAGTCAGACACCCTGATAGCCCTCATGATGACCCCCCCACACCCACTGAGGACATACACAAGCCACAGATTGTACTCCTTATGGACTCAAACGGGAAATACATACAAGAAAATAAACTTTTTCCAAAACACACAGTGTCTAAACTCTGGTGTCCAAACACCCAGCGCGCCCTAGACCTTCTGTCTGAGGACCGACTAGGATCACCCAGCCACATAATAATACACACAGGCACAAACGACCTGAGAACACAGCAGGAAAGGGTGGCCACATCACTCAAGGGAGTGATAGAAAAAGCTTCTTCTACTTTCCCAAACGCACAAGTGGTTATCTCAACCCTGTTACCACGAAAAGACTTCCACCCTGCTACCATACAGCGGGTAAACGCAAGTATTTCCCGTGACTGTGCATCAAAACCAAATGTTTACCTGGCCCACCACTCCACCCTGGACGTGAACAGCCTTTATGACCAGGTCCACCTATACAAGGCAGCAGTGCCCACCTTCGCCCCGGACCCTAAAGGATATCGCCCTCAACCGCAGACCCAACACCTCACACAGGAGCAACAGATCAACAGACACCCCGCCCAGACCAGCGAGACACTCTCCCAGACCTGCGGGACCCCCCCAGGACCTACACATAGAGGACCCCGCAGAGAGGACCTACATCCAGACCACAGCACCATCAACCACATCTACACCCCCCACCAATTAACTCCCCCCAAGTCAACCATGCCCACACCCCATTTAGGCCCCCTCAGATCAGACCTATGCCCCTCCTACCCACCCCAAGCCCCCCACTCCCACAAAGAGGGCCTCAACATGAAAGTCACACATACGCCCAGGCCGTGAGCAGGCAAACAGGCCCAACACCCACTCTTACACTAGCCCAAGCCAATGGCATGTACCAGATGCTCAGCAGGCTCTGCTCACAATTACTGGCCTGAGGCCAAACCACACAACCAACAACATTAGACACTTTATGGAACACAAAGCCTTCACTATTTCATCCTGGAATATCCAAGGCCTGAGGTCATCTGCCTTTGGCCTAAAGAGCAGGAATCTGGACTTCACCAAAGAAATCGGAAATACAGACATTGTCATCCTACAAGAAACATGGTATAGAGGAGACGGACCCACTGGTTGCCCTCTAGGTTACAGAGAGCTGATAGTCCCATCCACCAAACTACCAGGTGTGAAACAGGGAAGGGACTCAGGGGGTATGCTAATTTGGTATAGAGCAGACCTAACTCACTCTATTAAATTAATCAAAACAGGAACATTTTACATTTGGTTAGAAATTCAAAAGGAAATTATCTCAACTGAGAAATAATGTCCTCCTGTGTGCTACCTATATCCCCCACTAGAATCCCCATACTTTAATGAAGACAGTTTCTCCATCCTGGAGGGGGAAATCAATCATTTCCAGACCCAGGGACATGTACTAGTCTGTGGCGACCTAAATGCCAGAACTGGACAAGAACCTGACACCCTCAGCACACAGGGGGACAAACACCTACCTGGAGGTGACAGCATTCCCTCCCCCATATGCCCCCCTAGGCACAACTACGACAACATAACCAACAAAAACGGGTCACGACTCCTGCAACTCTGTCGCACACTGGGTATGTACATAGTCAATGGTAGGCTTCGAGGGGACTCCTATGGTAGGTACACCTATAGCTCATCTCTTGGCAGTAGTACTGTAGACTACTTTATCACTGACCTCAACCCAGAGTCTCTCAGAGCGTTCACAGTCAGCCCACTGACACCCCTATCAGACCACAGCAAAATCACAGTCTACTTGAACAGAGCAATACTCAATCATGAGGCATCAAAGCCAAAGGAACTGAATAATATTAAGAAATGCTATAGATGGAAGGAAAGTAGTGTTGAAACCTACCAAAAAACAATTAGGAAACAACAAATTCAATCCATTCTAGACAACTTCCTGGACAAAATGTTCCACTGTAATAGTGAAGGTGTAAACTTGGCAGTAGAAAACCTAAACAGTATATTTGACCTCTCAGCTTCCCTATCAAATCTAAAAATCTCTAACAGAAAACCAAAGAAAAGTAATAACAGTGATAAATGGTTTGATGAAGAATGCAAAAACCTAAGAAAGAAATTGAGAAACCTATCCAACCAAAAACCTAGAGACCCAGAAAACCTGAGCCTACGCCTTCACTATGGTGAATCACTAAAACAATACAGAAATACACTACGGAAAAAGAAGGAACAGCATGTCAGAAATCAGCTCAATGTAATTGAAGAATCCATAGACTCTAACCACTTCTGGGAAAATTGGAAAACACTAAACAAACAACAACACGAAGAGCTATCTATCCAAAACGGAGATGTATGGGTAAACCACTTCTCCAAACCTTTTTGGCCCTATAACAGAGAACAAACAGCAAAAAAATATACATGATCAAATGCAAATCTTAGAATCAACTATTAAAGACTACCAGAACCCACTGGATTCTCCAATTACATTGAATGAACTACAGGACAAAATACAAACCCTCCAACCCAAAAAGTCCTGTGGTGTTGATGGTATCCTCAATGAAATGATAAAATATACAGACCACAAATTTCAATTAGCTATACTTAAACTCTTTAACATCATTCTTAGCTCTGGCATCTTCCCCAATATTTGGAACCAAGGACTGATCACCCCAATCCACAAAAGTGGAGACAAATTTGACCCCAAAAACTACCGTGGGATATGCGTCAACAGCAACCTTGGGAAAATCCTCTGCATTATCATTAACAGCAGACTAGTTCATTTCCTCAGTGAAAACAATGTACTGAGCAAATGTCAAATTGGCTTTTTACCAAATTACCGTACGACAGACCACGTATTCACCCTGCACACCCTAATTGACAAACAAACAAACCAAAACAAAGGCAAAGTCTTCTCATGCATTGTTGATTTCAAAAAAGCTTTTGACTCAATTTGGCATGAGGGTCTGCTATACAAATTGATGGAAAGTGGGGTTGGGGGAAAAACATACGACATTATAAAATCCATGTACACAAGCAACAAGTGTGCGGTTAAAATTGGCAAAAACAACACACATTTCTTTCCACAGGGCCGTGGGGTGAGACAGGGATGCAGTTTAAGCCCCACCCTCTTCAACATATATATCAACGAATTGGCGAGGGCACTAGAACAGTCTGCAGCACCCGGCCTCACCCTACTAGAATCTGAAGTCAAATGTCTTCTGTTTGCTGATGATCTGGTGCTTCTGTCACCAACCAAGGAGGGCCTACAGCAGCACCTAGATCTTCTGCACAGATTCTGTCAGACCTGGGCCCTGACAGTAAATCTCAGTAAGACAAAAATAATGGTGTTCCAAAAAAGGTCCAGTTGCCAGGACCACAAATACAAATTCCATCTAGACACCGTTGCCCTAGAGCACACAAAAAACTATACATACCTCGGCCTAAACATCAGCGCCACAGGTAACTTTCACAAAGCTGTGAACGATCTGAGAGACAAGGCAAGAAGGGCCTTCTATGCCGTCAAAAGGAACATAAAATTTGACATACCAATTAGGATCTGGCTAAAAATACTTGAATCAGTTATAGAACCCATTGCCCTTTATGGTTCTGAGGTCTGGGGTCCGCTCACCAACCAAGAATTCACAAAATGGGACAAACACCAAATTGAGACTCTGCATGCAGAATTCTGCAAAAAAATCCTCCGTGTACAACGTAAAACACCAAATAATGCATGCAGAGCAGAATTAGGCCAATACCCGCTAATTATCAAAATCCAGAAAAGAGCCGTTAAATTCTATAACCACTTAAAAGGAAGTGATTCCCAAACCTTCCATAACAAAGCCATCACCTACAGAGAGATGAACTTGGAGAAGAGTCCCCTAAGTAAGCTTGTCCTGGGGCTCTGTTCACAAACACAAACAGACCCCACACAGCCCCAGGACAACAACAACAACAACAACACAATTAGACCCAACCAAATCATGAGAAAACAAAAAGAGAATTACTTGACACATTGGAAAGAACAAACAAAAAAACAGAGCAAACTAGAATGCTATTTGGCCCTAAACAGAGAGTACACAGTGGCAGAATACCTGACCACTGTGACTGACCCAAACTTAAGGAAAGCTTTGACTATGTACAGACTCAGTGAGCATAGCCTTGCTATTGAGAAAGGCCTCCGTAGGCAGACCTGGCTCTCAAGAGAAGACAGGCTATGTGCACACTGCCCACAAAATGAGGTGGAAACTGAGCTGCACTTCCTAACCTCCTGCCAAATGTATGACCATATTAGAGACACATATTTCCCTCAGATTACAGCGATCCACAAAGAATTCGAAAACAAACCCAATTTTGATAAACTCCCTTATCTACTGGGTGAAAAACCACAGTGTGCCATCACAGCTGCAAGATTTGTGACCTGTTGCCACAAGAAAAGGGCAACCAGTGAAGAACAAACACCATTGTAAATACAACCCATATTTATGTTTATTTATTTTCCCATTTGTACTTTAACTATTTGCACATTGTTACAACACTGTATATATACATAATATGACATTTGAAATGTCTTTATTCTTTTGAAACTTCTGAGTGTAATGTTTACTGTTAATATTTATTGTTTATTTCACTTTTGTTTACTATCTACTTCACTTGCTTTGGCAATGTTAACACACGTTTCCCATGCCAATAAAGCCCTTAAATTGAAATTGAATTGAATTGAAATTGAATTGAGAGAGAGAGAGAGAGAGAGAGAGAGAGAGAGAGAGAGAGAGAGAGAGAGAGAGAGAGAGAGAGAGAGAGAGAGAGAGAGAGAGAGAGAGAGAGAGAGACTGTTCTTTCTTTGTAGGTCCCGTATCTGGCATACCTTATGAGAGAGAGAGAAGGAGGGAGATAAGGCCATGAATACATGTCTGTATCCCCTTTTTCTTGTCAGTACCTCGAGGAGAATGGTGTTGAATGACAGGCACACATACACACACACTCTGTGTGGTAGCAGGCAGCATGTGTGGTGCCCCCCCCACCACCGACTCCTTCTAATGAACACATCTCTGTACACTCACTCAGCTTGTGAATACTGCATTACCCAGTTAGTAACAGACTGCAATCTCATTTGGTCTTGAGGGAACTGTGGATTTGGGGAACGGGGAGGTTCGACAAGCACCGCCATAGCCCCCTGAGTTAGCATTTCATCCCACTGTTTACCCAGCATCACTGGTGGGGTTACGCAAGCTCATTACAGGTGATTTTCAGTGGAAATCAATGGCACAATACCCAGAGTCCTCCTGGGATAGAGGGGTCAGAGAGAGACACTTTCATGTCAATTGTCTCAGACAGCATCCTGGCATTTCTAAGCTCTCCAGAACCCATTGTTGTTTGTTTTATGTTTTTTTACAGGCAGGCACAGAAGTTCAGTCCCAGTAATAATGAAAAAATACCTGCCTCTGTCTGCAGTGAACTTGGCAGAGTTGTCATGCCTGTCCTTATGCTACTCCCATCCTGAAGGGATCCTGAAGATGTTGTCTAGTAAATTGTTTTGTCATAACTGATCTTAGAACTGCTCGTGTGTTGCGTTAGGTGCTAATGGATGGGGGGATACCTTTATGGAAAGTACCCCCCATGACCATTGTGATTCACTTTACTGAAAGATAGATCCCCCCTATAACCCAGGGGTGTCAAACTTATTTTGCCCCGGGGGTCACATTGGGTCTTCAAAAAAAGGTGTGATTTCCTCTCTGCCAATATTGTCAAAAAATTGTCCTCTATCCATTGTTTTTTGGAATTTTCGATACTTACTGATTGTTTAGCTTTAAATTCGGTGATTATTAGAAAGCTAGACACAGTCAAGAAACTGTAAATGTGGGTCCATTATAATTTCTACACTGTTTTAGTCATTTTAAGTAACACTGACCACCCGCGGGCCAGATTGGAACCCCTCCGGCCCGCGCACCGCATGTTTGACACCCCTGCTATAACCCCTTTAGCTTGTTAGTGTGTTTGTGCATCTGTTTATTTCTATCCTGCAGCATAGGGCTGACCTGGACATGCTATTCAGCTAAATACAGAAACAGAGATGAAAGATGGGTCAATACAGTCTCTAACAGCCCATTCCTCTTCATGGTAATTTGATTTGGCCACACTGCCAAAGGGCTGCCTCTGCAGACAACGAGCGCCGCAGTAATATAATGCTCAGTCTCAAACGTTCATATGGTTAGAGTATCATTAGATCTATTCAATTCAGAATCCTATATGTTTGGTAAATGAAGTCAAGAGGTCTGAATGTCAATATATGAGAGGGAGTCATAGACATAGTCTGCCCATTATTCTGTTTTTTTATAATGATGTTGAACTTCACTGCAAGCGTCAATATCGTCAATTAGTTCATAAGAATCAACATTTTAGAGGACCTATATTCCACATTGGTTTAGGTATAATAGTGGAGACGAATGGCAAACTGAAGGCTGAGTTAGCTGGCTGAATTTCCATAATAATTCCTTTCATATCCTGCGGTTTGAAGTCTCTTCAAATCCACCAAAAGCATCTGTCTCATCAGTTGTTATCTGGTACACCTGGTGCATGCTGCTAAATTATATCAGTCTTCTACATTTGTGTGACGTGAATTCAGGACTGGGGCTGGCTGATGGAAAGTAGCACAGCAGACAACATTATTATGGTGGGGGATTATAATACTGTTTTAAATAGCTCAATGGACCGTAAAGGAAATCACACCACAAACAATCACCCACATGCTCTTAAGGAAATTGTGAATGTCATGGATACATTAGAACAAGTAGATATATGGAGGCTTAAATATACTGATCTAGTGAGATATACATGGCGGAGACTGAATCAAGCTAGTCGTCTTGACTTCTTTCTTATCTCATTCTCGTTGGCACCAAAAGTTTAAAAAGTGTTGATAGGGGACAGAATGCGGTCGGACCATCTTAGCCTCCTGAGACCCCGCCCATTGACTTATGTCCAATGTTGTGGACATTTGAGTTTCATCCCTCTTCTTGGAATATTTTGTGCAAGTCTCTGAATTCCTGCTGTACTGTACAGAGGACATCCTGGGCTTTTCAGTGATATGTCATTTAATTGGCTGGGAGGCTGGGAACCGCCTCTATCTTTCCTTTCAAAATGGACGGCAAAGGAACAAGCACATTTTATGGAAAGATGAGAGGTAAGTCAAATATTGTTTGTCTATGGTTTTGTTACTATGATAATCATATATTTTCTTGTTCATGAAGGTGTTAGGAATCATATATTTAGTTCTGATAGCAACTAAATTATGTATCTTTTGAAAGATTTGCCATTTTATGAATGTCAATTATAGTGGACATCAGGACTATCTTCATGTAAATAATGACTCCCACATTGTCGTAGGGAAACAGAACTGAAGCAGAAATAATTATTTACCGAATAGTCGAGGGAGATTCAGATTTGGAGTTGTCAGATGATGAGAGAGATGAGGATAAGTTTCAACCAGTGATACAAAACGGTGATGAAGAAGAGGAAGACAATGCAGAAGGCTCAGTTGAAGGGACAGATGCAGACACAGACACAGATACAGACAGGGATGAACAGGAAACTCGTCGCCCTCTGTGGGCCAGGAGTAACATGTATGTTTGATGCAGTTCCACAATTTTAAATTCAGCTGCATTGAGTATTTAAACTGTTATTACTTATCATTTATTATTCTTTTTCCTTCATATCAGATTTGCACCTGTGTTACCTGGGCTTCCTGTGTGTCAAGATGACCCTACAACACGTGCAGACTGGAGTCCAATTGAATACTTTTCACAGTACATTGACAACAAGGTCTTTGAAGATTTGGCAACATACACAAATCAAAGAGAGCTGCAAATCAAAGGAGTGTGCATGAACACCACGCCACAAGAAATAAAAATCTTCTTGGGCATTTCAGTCCACATGGCCTGCCTTGGCTATCCCAGAATTAAAATGTTTTGGCCCAACAAAACTAAAGTGCCAGTCATAAGTAGCAAAATGACTAGGGATAGATTCTTCAGGATAAGAAATTCCCTCAAGATTGTCAATGACCTGGCTGTAACAGAGGAAACAAAGAAGGCAGATATTCTTTGGAAAGTCAGGCCAATACTCGATCGTGTGCGCCAAGGCTGTCTCAGCCTTGCAAAGCCAGAAAGGGTCTGCATTGATGAGCAAATCATCCCATTCACAGGCCGTTGTCCAGTCAGGCAATATGTTCCCGGCAAGCCAAACCCTACTGGCCTAAAGGTCTTTGTCCTTGCATCCCCAAATGGTCTGATGCTTGATTTTGAAGTCTACCAAGGGAAGAATACCTTTACAGTCCAAAGGTTAGGAGTTGGAGCTGCAGCAGTTCTACGCATGGTTGAATCTGTTCCAACAGGAAGCCACATATTCTTTGACAGGTACTTCACAACCATAGATCTATTGGATGCATTGCTGGCAAAGGGCCTTCCTGCAACTGGAACTATAATGAAGAACCGTGTCCCAAAGCTGTGCCAGCTGCCAGTAGACAAACAGTTGAAAAAAGAGGGGAGAGGAACATCAGTGTCAGTGGCCAGAAAGAGTCCTGAGCTGGCCATCACAAAATGGTTCGACAACAAACCAGTGCTCATGGCATCCACTGTACATGGGAAAGACCCAGAAGACATCTGTACCAGATGGTCCCAGAAAGAAAAGCACCTGGTCCAGGTTAAAAGACCAGCAGTAATTAAGCAGTATAATGATAACATGGGTGGCGTAGATCTTTGTGATCGCATGCTTAGCTTCTATCGTATGTCAAGCAGGACCAAGAAGTGGACATCGCGCGTGATCAGTCACTTCTTTGATGTTGCCATCACCAACTCCTGGATACAATACCAGTCTGACAGCAAAGCTCTGCACAGACCATCCAAGAACACACATCAGTACCTGGACTTCAAACTACTCCTAGCTGAGGAGCTGTTGGAGAGTCCGGAACTGGAAAACAGCTGTGAAGAGAGTGAGGATGAGTATGAGCCACCATCTAAAATGAGGATCCCACAACCAGAGCCATCTGTGCGCAGACTAGGAGCCATGCACATGCCTGAGATGATGGATACCAAGCATGCAGAAAGATGCAGAAATAAGGGCTGCAAGAGCAAGACGTACATGAGATGTACCAAATGCAAGATGTTCCTCTGCATTACCAAAAAGAGAAATTGCTTCCAGGACTTTCACCACTAACAAAGAAAATACTAAGAACAAAATGAAGAGTGAAGGAAAAAGCTAGATTGGATTCAGTTTGACAGAAGGAAAAAATCTAAAATAAATCTGTTACACATTAGTTATATGTTCATTGTTCAAATAACACTGAAAGGATTCAAGGGGACCAATCAAAGGATATGGACATAACAAAGTGTTAAGCTTTAATAGTAAAGCTATCCTTGCGAAATGTAAGGAAAAGGATTCAAGAATGATTAATGTGTATTGTATAATCAAAATGTCTGTATTCTTGGATAATAATCAATCTACAGCCCAAAATGTATGTATTCTTAGTTCATAAAAACTCTGTAATCTGTAAGAACTCTGTAAAAATTTGTATCTACCAAATGTGTCTCTTTTCGTACTCAAATGATCCTGTTGTCCACTACAGTGGACATGCTGTAAAATAAAAAATTTTAATTAAAATTAAAATATGGAAATTGTAGGATGCTTTTTTTAACCCTAAACAGTTATTGAATCACAAAAAATATGATTAGGAAAAACAATATTTTCCTTGGTTCTCAGGAGGATATAATAGGCATATACATTACTCTTACTGAATTTCCACGTGGGCGAGGATATTGAAAATGTTATCAAAGCCTATTGGATGATAATTTATTTATAATTAGAACAAAGGAATTTATAACTGACTTTTTCCAACATAACATAGGTACAGCGAATCCCCTTATTGTATGGGACATCTTTAAATGTGCCTTTAGAGGCCATGCAATTCAGTACTCATCTCGAAAACAAAAGCAATTTAGGTCAAAAGAGTTTATACTAAAAAAGGAAATAGAAAGTCTAACAGAACAGATAGATGGCAATAAAAACTGTAACATAGAGGCTCAGAATAAATTAGAGGAAAAACAAAAAGAAATGGAGAAACTTATTCAAGAAAGATCAAGTGTAATATATTATAAAAATAAAGCAAACTGGATGGAATATGGGGAAAAATGCACAAAATTCTTTTTTAATCTTCAACATAGGAATGCTACCAAAAATAACTTAATGAAACTGGTTACAATTGACGGAGTCACCCATGATTCACCAAATGATATTTTGAAGGAAGAAACAAAGTACTTTAAGCATATGTTTTCTTTTCAGTCGCCTCCATCTCCTCTAACTGAAGCTAATTGTAGAGATTTTTTTCTATTGATAATGTCAAATTAACAGCCACACAGAAAGACTCATGTGAAGATGAAATTACAGAGGAGGAACTACTGGATGCAATTAAAGACTTTAAGTCTGGGAAAACTCCAGGGTTGGATGGCATACCAGTCGAGGTATACCAAAACTTTTTTGATATACTAAGAGGACCGTTATTAGCATGTTTTAACCACTCCTATGTAAATGGTAGATTATCTGACTCTCAAGAAGAAGGTCTGATCTCATTATTACTGAAACAGGATACAAGTGGAAAATATAAAGATCCAGTCCATTTACAAAATTGGAGGCCCCTTACACTTCAGTGTTGTGATGCACAAATCCTAGCAAAATGTATAGCGCATAGAATTAAAAAGGTATTGTCGGATATTATTCATTCTAATCAGACAGGTTTTTTACATGGAAGATACATTGGAGATAATATAAGGCAAGTATTGGAAACAATAGAACACTATGGAAAATATGGGGAAAACCAGGCCTGCTATTCATAGCAGACTTCGAAAAGGCATTTGATAAAGTTCGACTGGGGTTTTTATATAAATGCCTGGAGCATTTCAATTTTGGAGAATCTCTTATAAAATGGGTCAAAATCATGTATAGTAACCCTAGGTGTAAAATAGTAAATAATGGCTATTTCTCAGAAAGTTTTAAACTGTCAAGAGGAGTGAAACAAGGTTGTCCACTATCGGCTTATCTATTTATTGTGGCCATCGAGATGTTAGCTATTAAAATCAGATCCAATAATAATATCAGAGGATTAGAAATACAGGGCTTAAAAACAAAGGTGTCATTGTATGCTGATGATTCATGTTTTCTTTTAAATCCACAACTAGAATCCCTCCACAGCCTCATTGAGGATCTAGATACATTTTCTAACCTCTCTGGATTACAACCAAATTATGACAAATGTACTATATTATGTATTGGATCACTAAAAAATACAGTTTTACATTACCATGTAGTTTACCAATAAAATGGTCTGATGGTGATGTGGATATACTCAGAATACATATCCCAAAGGAAATAAATGATCTCACTTCAATAAATTTTAATAGAAAGTTAGCAAAAATAGATAAGATCTTACTACCATGGAAAGGAAAATACCTTTCAATTTGTGGAAAAATCACCCTGATTAACTCTTTAGTATTATCCCAGTTTACCTATTTGCTTATGGTCTTGCCTACGCCTAGCGAACAGTTTTTTTAATTATATGAGAAAAAAATATTCAATTTTATTTGGAATGGCAAGCCAGATGAAATTAAAAGGGCATATTTATATAATGAATATGAATTCGGAGGACAGAAAGTATTAAATATTAAAGCATTAGACCTATCACTAAAAGCTTCAGTCATACAAAAGTTATACTTAAATCCGAACTGGTACTCAAGCAAATCAGTAAGATTGTCTCACCCAATGTTCAAGAAAGGCCTTTTCCCCTTTATTCAGATTACAACAACTCTTTTGCAGTTATTTGAAAAGGAAATCATCTCCCAAATATCACTATTTCTAAAACAAGCCATAGAAAGTTGGTTGCAATTTCAATTTAATCCTCCAGAAACGACAGAACAAATAATGCAACAAATATTGTGGTTAAATTCAAATATACTAATTGACAAAAAACCTTTATTTTTTGACAGAATGTTTAAAAAAGGTATAATCTTCGTAAATGATATCATCGGTAGGACTGGTGGAGTTATGTCGCACATGCAGCTAACAAAAAAATATGGAAATGTCTGCTCTACCCAAAATTACAACCAAATAATTGCAGCCTTACCGCAAAAGTGGAAGAGGAAAGTGGAAGGGGGAGAAAGTAAGGAACTTGTCTGTCGGCCTTGCATTAAAGAACATAATTGGTTAAGGAAAACTGTGATAAATAAAAAAGTATATCAGTTTCACTTAAGGACCAAAGGATTGACAGCCGTCCCATATAGATTGCAAAATAGTTGGGAAGAGATCTTAGACGTACCGATCCCATGGTGTTTATGAACTGACATGCAAAACGACACCGGATTCAAAAATTAGAATCTTTCAATTTAAATTATTATAGAAAATTCTTGCTACCAATATAATGTTATTTATATGGGGGATACAATCTTCCCAGCTCTGCAGATTTTGCTGTGAAGAGACAGAATCGTTAGATCATTTGTTTTGGTTCTGTCCATTTGTAGCTTGTTTTTGGAAACAGGTCCAGGAATGGCTAAAGGATTGCAATATTTACCTGGAGCTAACCTTGCAGATAGCATTACTGGGTGATCTGAAAAGTCATAGTCAATCAATCAATAATATAATAATACTTTTAGCAAAAATGTTTATTTTTAATTCACAATCTGTAGAAGCAATGATAATAGAAAGGTTTAGAACTTTTGTAAAACATCACAGTACGGTTGAAATACAAATGGCAAATAGAAATCCTATATGGATGGTGTTAAGAGATAGATGGGAGGTATTGAATAGAGTTGAAGGATGGGACTAATAACAAATAACAACAAATAATAACAAAGATAGCTAATAATGTAAGCATACTGTGTCCATAATAAGTATATAGGTTGTATGTTGGGAGCTTTTGGGAAAGAACACAGTTAGAAAGATATGGCATATAGAAGCAAACCGGATGGACATCATGGAAATTATCGGAGAGGTTGAGAGTAGAAGAAGTTCAGGAGCAAAAAAATAAAATAAAAAAATAAAATAAAATAAAATATATATATATATATATATAATAGAATTATTGTAAAATTAACTCTGTCCATAAGGTGTAGATAGTAAGTATAGACCGGAAGTAGAGGCCTGGGCATTGTTGTTCACTAATTTACTCCAAGTAGGGAAAGGATGGCGGGGTTGAAAAGTAATAAAGGGGAGTATATATATAAAAAACATGGGGGATTGGAAGTGATGCAGACAATTACATTGATAGAAGATACAATCTATCTGCAATATTAAGCTGATCCATCCCCACAAAAAAAACAAATATATATATATAGCACAGCAGATAGAAAGCTAAGGAAGAAAGAAGGAGAAAGGAGGATGGTGAGGAGGAAAGAGGAGAACAGGATGACATGCTGACAGCTAAGGCGGTTCAGGACTGTGCAGGTAAATGCACTTCACCCTGGAGCTGAAGAATCCACACGGTTCATATCTGACTGCATGCCATTATATTGCACACACAATGAGCAATCATCACCAGTGACTTGCATTCAACATGCCAAACCTTCCCCTCTCCCTGTACTATAGTAAGAATATTTATGTTCGTGAAAATGTAACACAGTGGAAGAGTACAGGTGTTAGTTTATTGACTGTTTTATTGACTGAAAGTGTATTATACGTGTGGGTGTTTCTTGAGAAGAAGACCGGAGTCAGTATGGCTACCAGCCTCACAAAATGGCTGACTAAGAATGCATCTCCATCTACCTGAGAAGAATCAGAAAGGGGGATGCAGGAGGGAGAGATAGAAGAGGGGTTTTACTATTCCATGTCGCTATTGTGTAGTGTCACTGCACTGCCTCTGCTGTCTCCGTTCTCTTCAGCACATCCCATTAGAAATGACTTGAATTGGGTTGAGAAAGGCCACTTCAATTCTAGTAAGCCTGGTGCCGGCACAGATAATGTGTCTATTGTGGATTGCTTTCCCCCAAGATACAGGGAGAATAGATACTTGTTTTTGTAAAAGGTTGGCATCATCTCTCCCTGGCAAATGTGTATTTTGGATATCTCTCAAATACTCAAAACCATTCCCAGACAGAACATATTCGGCAACACTAGAAACCAATGTAATATGTGAAAGTTTCATTCCAGATGAAGTTTCTCTGCTGGTGAATCATCTGATGTATTATTCCACTAAGTGTTAAATACCAACCGTGGCTTAATCACCATTATTTCTGTTATGTTTCCTGTCCTGGTATAGGGTTCATTATATCCACTGCTGTTTCTGTTGTAAAAGGTCACCCCTGACGTTGCCTGACAAGCTAATATAGCTCTATGGAGCGCTCCAAGCACTGTACCGAAGCAATAAAGGGCCACATTCTCCACAAAGGTGAAGGGTTAACGTCTGTCAGTCTAGCACTGAATGACTGGATGAGAAACAGCCACTGCAAAAGTACAGTGTACTTACTGTATGTTCACCCAGACTACCGATCCAATGATCTTTGATGCCTCTCAATCTTCCCCATCAACCGTTTTGAAACAATCATCCCTATCTGTCCCACACAAATTAAATATGCAAATGAGATGGTGAGGACTGGTGTGAGAGAGATAGGGATGATTGTTTCAAAACGGTTGATGGGGAAGATTGAGAGGCATCAAGATCATTGGATCGGTAGTCTGGGTGAACATACAATAAGTACACTGTACTGTTGCAGTGGCTATTTAATTTATCCTTGTCACACAATCAATCAATCCTTCAAAGTGGAATTTGCATAATCAAGCATGTCATTGCTTTTAATCTTTAATCTTCATTAAGGGACTTCAGATATGACAGTTCCAATTAGGTCCCATTGTTTCTATGATCCATCAGTGAGCGTTGTAGCTAACCATTTCCCTTTTTTCACATCTAAGATTTTTCTGCTGTTATTGTCATCTTCCCTGCTGTAACTAGTGGTTCATGACAGATGTTGTTTTTCCTCCGACACAACAGTGTGCTGGACTGTCTCCCTCCCTCTCTCGCTTTCCTCCATCCGTCCCTCACCCCCTCACCCTCTCCTCCTCCCTCCCTCACCCAGGAAGTCTGGGGTCTCATGTAATGAGTTAAGAAGTGAACCGCCTTTTCTTCTAAATATAGGGCAGCACGTTGTTCTCTCTTAATCAGCATTCACCTGCAGATCACGACTGTATCTCAGAACACTACAGTGTGTTTCTTCTCCAGATCACAGAGTGGCCATGAGGAAACATCTAGATTCATAATCGTTAATGTGGCTTATAAGCAGCTGTTAGTCAATGATCAAAGAGTGGTCCTATCTACAGCAAAGGGCTTCAAGTTTCATGGGCTTCAAATCTAAGTCGAAGGATTTTGTGGTATCCATGTCAACGGGCCCACATTCTCAGAACGTTGTGGTGTGTTATTTATTTCACTTCTTTTGATTAAATGGATTTCAGTCTGAGTGTATGTGGATGCTTCAGTGGATGAGGAGCTAGTGTGTGTGTGTGTGTGTGTGTGTGTGTGTGTGTGTGTGTGTGTGTGTGTGTGTGTGTGTGTGTGTGTGTGTGTGTGTGTGTGTGTGTGTGTGTGTGTGTGTGTATGTGTGTGTGTGTGTGTGTGTGTGTGTGGGACGTACTCATCCGCCTCTTAGAGACTCAGCTCTCCTGACAAGTGATAAAATAATAATGAGAACATTTGTTGCTTCTGAGTAGAGAGAGAGGGAGAGGGAGTGAGAAGAGTAGAGGGGGTAGGGGAAAGCAGAGAGGAGAGCAGAGATAGGGATATATGGGTGAGGGAGAGAGAGGCAGAGAAAGAGAGGAAGATGGGGGATAGATTTCACGTAGACTCTACCCGGTGTGATTTCCTTGAAATGCAAAGAAACTTCCAGGAAGACGGGGAAAGTGGTGAAAAGTATGATGGGTTTTGGTGCTGGGGGGTGAACAGAGCGAGGTCTACTTTAAGAGGTGTAATTCACAGGCTGTGGGTGACAGCAGGTAGAGATGGAGAGAGGAAGGGAGGGAAAGAGAAAGGGAAGGAGAGATGTCTGAAGGGGCTTTGACGAGCTGTTTCTTGGCTGTATAATGCCCAGAGATGTCAGCCATTGTGAGACTGCATTCAGCTGCATATGCTCTCTCTCTCTCTCTCTCTCTCTCTCTCTCTCTCTCTCTCTCTCACTCTTGCTCTCTCTCTGTCTGTCTGTCTGTTTGTCTCCCTATCTCTATGTGTCTCTCCTCTCTCTCTCTCGCTCTCTCTCATTCTCTCATTCTCTCTCTCTCTGTCCCTCTCTCTACCCCAGCATTGTTTATATCCTGAGGGAAAGAGATTCATGTGGATGTCTTGAGGACAGACGGTGTGCTTGGACCAAAGCCCTTAGGGTCCAGTAGATAGACACCCCAGGGGTGTGAGGAGGTGTAGAGGGGTGAAAGGGTTCCTAATTGTGGTCAACTGGTGCGGTCAGTCAATTGTAGGGTTTGGCTAGAGAGAACTGGCCAGATCCTGTGAACCCAATATAGTGTCGTTCCAGTCCTATGGGTTTTAGCTGAGGTTGGGCTCTCATCTCAAGGTAGACAGTGCAAAGTATTATTTTATTAGGTTTACAAGCCCTTATTCAGTGTACTGGATAAAAGTGTTGAAGTTTAGCTTGTAGGGCTTGGACTGGAAGTATATGGTTAGCTGTTCAAAATGTTAGCTGTTCACTACCCAGTATTCCTCATAAATGTGGAGGTTCATGAGCCCCCCACCTGTGTGTGTGTGTGTGTGTGTGTGTGTGTGTGTGTGTGTGTGTGTGTGTGTGTGTGTGTGTGTGTGTGTGTGTGTGTGTGTGTGTGTGTGTGTGTGTGTGTGTGTGTGTGTGTGTGTGTGTGTGTGTGTGTGTGTGTGTGTGTGTGTGTGTGTGTGTGTGTGTGTGTGTGTGTGTGTGTGTTTGTGTGTGTGTGTGGCAACAAAAGAGTCTCATGGACTGGAACCTGCATTGAGAGAACATTTAGCGCCTTGCTGAGTGCTAAGAGTATTTTGACCAGACTTGTAGGTATACCTCAGTCTGACTCTGAAGTCTGAACCATATACTGTAGACTACTGTCCCACTGCGCACACCACATCATTTCAATGTGGGTAATATTTGGGCGAGACATTAATCAATGAAATGTCAACCTTTATTCACCCACTCAAAAAGACAGCCAGAGATGTATTGAATTTCGGATGTGTTAGCACTATGCTTTCAACCATCTAAAAGCACAACCAAATTCCATTGGAAAAACAATGTCTCATTTTTGGTTTAGTTGTCATCCAAATGTGTTATCACTGCGCTTTCAATCACTTTTATAAGCAGGAGATGTATATTTTGTGCCACTGACTTTAATTCCAGTTTGTCTAAAAATTAATAATTGATATGTTGGATTCACGTCTCCATCTCAACCAAAAATCTAAGTTAAAGAATAGGACTAAATCAAATCAAACTTTATATAAAGTCCATTTAAAGTTTGATTTGATTTAATACTATTCTTTAACTTAGATTTTTGGTTGAGATGGAGACATGAATTCATTATCTAACATATAAATTATTAATTTGTAGACAACGTGGAATTAAAGCCAGACTTAGCCCTAGTTCAAACACCGCTCTATCGCGGCACCTAACTAAAAAATACTTCACTTTCTCATTGGAAGAGCGGGGTTAGAGTGCCGTCTGAAACCATTAACTGCGCCTCATTGGACTTTTGATAATAGTTCGGCAGCCTCTGCCGCTCTTTCCGGGCTGTGCGGATGAAGCACGCCTCTGTTTCATGTGGCGCACCAGAGCAGTTCTTCCACTGTCGGGAGACATGGTAATGTCTTTTTTAGTTAGGTGTGGCGATAGAGCAGTGTTTGAACTAGGGCTAAGTCTGGCTTTAATTCCACTTTGTCTACAAATTAATAATTAATATGTTAGAAAAATGAATTCATGTCTCCATCTCAACCAAAACACATGTAAATTGCATGCAAATAAAGGTTGCTTCGCTACCACACCCACAACCGAAGCACAATCATGGTCTCGGATTCGCAGGTGGAGGACTTCTGTGGGAGGTCGCTGTTATGCCTGAATTCGACCCAAACCCGACGAAGATGTCGCTGCAGTGTTGAGCTGCAGTGTTGAGAGCGGTTGTATGAAACCAATCAGTACGTCAAGCAAAGCTCTTAACTGTGCCAGCCAGCTCTTAATTTCTATTCACTTCAACTCGCCATAAATTCGGCGTCTGAACTGTGCATAAAACAGTGGCACAGATGAAACTATCCAAGCTGAAGATACCTCTCCTTCAAATGTTGATATTTGGTTGCGTTGACAATCAAACACATTTCAACATCCAGTTTGTCTACAAATTAATAATTGATATGTTGGATTCACATCTCCATCTCAACCAAAAACCAAAGTTAAAGAATAATACTAAATCTAATCAAACTTTGAATGCACTTTAAATTAAGTTTGATTTGATTTCGTCCTATTCTTTAACTTTGATTTTTGTTTGAGATGGAGATGTGAATCCAACATATTAATGATTAACTTCAAACTTACATTTGAAATCAACCAAAGCTTGAAACCATAGGCCTATACTGTATATTTTGTCTATTTTTTGTTGAACCATGGGTTGAAATTAAACAATAGCTGTTGATGACTTCGCAAATGCTATATAGGCCTAAATAGTATGATATTGATGATATATGACTTATGAAGTAAGGTTACATTTTATTTGCTCTGTTTAAACCTACCCTTTGGAATGACTTCGATAGCAACAGTGAATATATTTAGTTATTTAGAGAGCTCTCAATATTCATTCTCACTATAGCACATTGGTAATAGTCAATGACAAATATCAAAGCTAGCAGAGCTTGGGTAAAATGCTGGATGGGAGACCAGTAGGAGGTGCTGCCCAGCCTATTGTTTTGTTTTTCTGATAGTGGATACAACATTGAAGAGCTGGCATTGTTTCAAAGGTACAAATTCAACATATTTTATACAAGGTTTGTCTATGTTGAAAATTGGTTACAATTATTACATAATCCTGTGGTTGAAATTCCATCCTCAAAACAACTTAATGTTGATTACTTTTTTCAAATCGAATGTATTTTGCACATAGATCCACTTCACAATAAATTGACAAATTACATTGAAACAACGTTGATTCAACCAGTTTCTGCCCAGTGGGGTATGTCTCTACTCAACCTTGACTTTATGTGACTGCATGGATTTTATAGAGAGAAGGCCTCTGTGGATCATACCCTCTGTCGATCATACCCTCCGTGGATCATACCCTCTGTGGATCATACCCTCTGTGGCTCATACCCTCTGTGGATTATCTCCACTTTATCGTCAGATAAGAACTTCACAAATTAATTTTGATAAAAGTCAAGGCATGAGTGCACTACATTTAATAGTCTTGAGTAATCGTTCACCTGTGCATTAAAACGGACCAGTCTTGCAGCCAATACAAATCTATTCATTTGAACAATATTCGATTTTACACACAGTTATTTATGTGCGTAATTGTGTGCAAATGGGTGAAAAGTTTAGACGTATGTGTCTAAAAACAATTAATATGTATCCTTATAATAGATCATTATAATTATAATAGACTAGTAATATTATTATTTGTATTATTATTATTAGTATCGTTGTTATTATTACTGTCATTTATTATTATTATTATTGTTACTGTTATTGTTATTCCTATTACAGTACAGTACAACATGCACAAGGTCCTCGATCACATTTAAATGTAACTCATTTGTTTAATTTATACTGCTTATTTATGCTGCTTTGTGCGATATGCCTATGCCATAAACGAATAAGTCTAATCCACTGCAACAGGTAGCCTAGGTACATTATGTACAATAGATGGCAATGAAGAGATACGACAACGTCACTTTTATTCGTAGCATGCTGCACTTTTCATTCAAGTTTCATCTTGGTACAAAAATCATGCAGCATCAGGTGCTTTCAAAAAGTGCAAAAACAGTAGGTCCAAATACCACCTTCTACTGTAGGCTACATAACAAGTCGCGTGCATGCTGAACTGGACAATAAAACACTCTTTAAAGCAGTGATGGGGTTAGTTAAACGTGCAAGATCCCTGCACCTTGAGTGTTTGCCCGACATGCTACTAAGAAACTGGATCAAGAAAAATATATTTTCAGAGAATACCCACGTCCAAAATGTATAGACCACTGTCAGAAATGGAACGGAAAAAACATACAATCTGCATGCCTAACGTTGATAACGAGTTTGTTTTGTTACTTAAACAATCATGGAAATATCGACTTTTGCAAATAGAATTTGAGGTAACAGCGTGTAAACATTTTTATCACAAGAGTTCATTACTTTGTTCAAGTTGACAGTCAAAAACAAAACCATATCCAATAGCCTATGCGTAAACAACCATGCATTCCTGGTTCTGCTGGAACTTTTGACGTGAGGAATTGGCCGCGCTTGACTGCAATTGTAGTCTTTATTGGCAAACACATTTCGTAAGGAAATCAAACGTTTTGCATATCATCATGCGGCCCCAAAGACAGCGTGGTGAGGCTATGGGTCCATGGCGCGCGGCTACACACCATTCTCCATCCCCGCGCCAGAGACTAGCTGAGTCCTATCATCACCGGCGCCTCTACGTCTTTGGAAGGTCTCCGGTCCTTCACCAGAAAGTTAATCATACTCTCCGATTTGATCATGAGGTTGCAGCCGAGGAAAAAGATGCCGAACATGACGGTGAGCGACAGTACGCACAGGACGGCGATCTGTACGACGCGACTGATGAAGAGTTTCCGCTCGTCTGGAGGTAGCGTCAACGAGCCGCCGTCACTGGTTGCCACGTCGGTCCCGTTGCAGCAGTTCACCAGAGTGCCGGCGAGGACTTGGCTCCTGTTGAATAGTGCGCCCTGGGCTTGGTCGAAGAAGGAGCGGTTCATGTCTCCGTGGATGTCAGTCTGACAGAGCTATGGCAGCTATGGGCTCACGCGGTTCCACAGACACAAACTCACGGCTAAACCCTGGCTCGCAGTTGCACTTTGCGTCATATGACTGTGAAAAGAAACCCAAGTAAAAATCAAAGGAGAAATGTATAATCTTATTTTAAATTCGATAATTGCAGCACGGCCAAAAGCTGATATATGTCGGTGCGTATTAGCGGAGAGAAACTATCACAACCCTAACTTGCGAGTCAAAGTAATAAACTGAACACAACTTCTACGCAAGCGGGTCCCCTTGGACATTATCGAAGGAGGTGTACGTCTGTATGTAAGACTGCCCTGCATGCGCACCTGTGCCCGCGTGTGTGCGCTTTTGTGCCAAGTCTCTCTCGCGTTTTAAAGGGATGATGAGTTCCCCGTGGACCACACCATCGCTCTCCACGAGGGGAGGTGGGTGGGCGGGTGCGGAGAGTAGAGAATTGAACGATTTATGCAGCCCTCATCGACTGTCAGTGACAGCAGGCATGTAATCAATGGTACAAGGATTGGTTATGGTCTGACACCACCACTGAAGAAGTCCCATTAGATGATTTCTGATGGATGTAGAATATGGCAATGCTTTGTAACCTTAATTCTGGAAGATAAATGTATCAATCCCTACAACACTTTGCTCAAGCTGCATTTCTCCCTGAAGTGCCAACGTTCTAATATTCACTGCATAATGAAACAGGAGGTATAATAACAAAAGAGGGTTCTGAAAAGAACCTGATGTACTGTACAGTTCAGTTCTGCACTCATCCTCTAAATGCCATTGTGACAGTTAAACCTTGGAGTAAGCACAGTCAGAGAGAGATACATTCAGAGACAGACTACTTGAATTGAGAGATGGATCAATTTTATCAAGTTGATCAATCTGGGCAAACTTTACAGCAGAGAAGTCTATTTCCATTCCTCCCCTCTCTGCATACTTTCCCGGTGTGTGTAGATGCTGGTGCTATTTTCTCTGAGATTAACTTGCTGGGTAGCAGCCTCTCTCTGTTTTATTAACATGCCTTATTCAAATATCAGTTTCTGTCTCAAGTGAACAGTCAAGCTATTTCAGCTGCGAGGAAGCCAACACCCTCGATGAACATTAAGATCTCTGCAGCACTATACGGTAATGTAGCCTATACCTGTCAACGAGATGCGTAGGTTTCGATGCTCTGACATAAACTGAAAGCAACCATAATCACCATAATCTACATGCAGATTGAAGATTGGGTATGATAATTTATTGTCTTTGCCCCCTATGGACACAACCTCATCAACCATGCCTTTGTATTGTAAACCTCATATGTGCCCTAGTGATAGGCTATATGATTGGCTAGACATATTCTAGTTACTGAAAGAGTCTCCAAGGCTCATATTATGCATATCTTCAATGGTTTGTAAGGACTTTTTCCCTTCCCAGTTTGGCTTTCAGTGTTGAGCTTGTGTCAAGATAGAGGACCTCACAAGGAGCCTTAAGAGGCAATTGTATCCAACTGTTCATATTCTTCTTCTCATGATGATCACCTGCTACAGTGATATTATTATCCTGCTTCCATTACCATCTGTTCTCTTTACTACCATCAAGCCCTCTTTAATGGCCAAACAGGGAACTGTATTCTCATAGGTCATTATCTCTGGCATCCACAATGACTTTGATTGTAAAGAACATTGACTTGGAACAGCAGTGATATCACTCTGAGTAGTAGACAGTATTTCTTATCATAGACCAGACCACTACTATTATTCACATAGAACCTCCATGGTTCAGTATTTCTTCTATTTTAACAGGAGTATTATAATAATGTATATACAGTAATTTATGCTTGCATGTCCCTTGGCATTGTAGAGTAGGCTATTATATGAAGAAGCAATGGCACCAACTCTATGGTGAGCAGGTGTAGGCTATCATGATGCTTTCAAAATACTCCCTCAGATAATGTGAGAGACTATTAAAGGCCCCAGACCTAATGTTCTGTATATCTGCTCAACAAAGCCTGTGAAAAGCAATTTAGGATGCTCACGACATGTCTGGTTATAAGCGGCTTTAGGCTGCGAACTGACAAGTGTGTATACAAATAACGATTAGCTCTTTACACAAATATATTTAATTTGACTTCCAGGGGGTAAATTACAGTTTATTTATCACTGTATAATAACTGGAGATCAAACAAAGTGTTTGGTGTCCACCAAGCTGGAATAATCCTATTAGCTTTTCTCATTTAGATCAGGTACTTGTAAATGGCAACAGTTGGTGGTATCAACTAATGCTGTGTAGATGTCATTCTGTTCATTCATTTAATAGTGTATTATAATTATAGAACAGACAAGGATTTAAATGTTGATTCCTTTTGTAAATACAGCCTGCCTCCCTGTTAACAATAAAGCAGTAAACACACAGTAATCTATTTATGAAACATGAAACAGCAGCCCACGCTAAGTTAAATAAGGTTGCAACACAAATTACAGTCAGGGACTTTAATTCCTGAATCAAAGTGAAGAGGAAGTTATTGAATGAAGATTCTGTTACTTTCAAACATTTTGATATGAAACTGCTTACAAAGAGTCTTTCACAACATTCCAGCAGCCTTTGAAGTACAATGTTTTATATTTTTCTTTCATTTGCTGCATGCAACCTGTTGGTAAAACTGAGGCTTATATGTGAAATACAGAAGTTATATTTTCTGAGAAGCAGCACGTTCTGTTAAGTCAATTATCGACATCATTAGTGGCACTAGATGCAATATAGAACTCAACACAGGTCACAGGTGGCATGAGCTCATTATTATTTCATATCATGACACCCAGGCCTATGTGTAAAGATATCAATAGACATGGAAATACAGTAGATATAGACATGTATGTGTGTCTCAGACGTGTTCCTTAGCAACAGTAGACCCGTGAGCATAGTGATAGATGGTTGGTAAAGTTATTTTGGTTGAGAAAAGGAAGGAGGGAAGAAAAGAGAGAGAGATAGAGATGGGGTGCCTGGACGAAGGAGAAGGGAAAACGCTTCCACTTAGCACGGGGGAATTGGCAGCCTAGCAACACAAACTAAGTGAAGACATCCCCTAGCAACAGGGAGGGGTTTAGCCCATACCTACCACCTCCCCCTTCCAACTCCCCACTCCACCTCCACCCATGTCTTTAGAGGCCTTCACACAGGGCATGGTAGCACCTGAACACAGCAGAGGAGAAGCCCCCACCCTCCATACACTCCTCCATCACCCACCCCAAACCCTTCATCTCCACATCCCTTCTCCAGAGGTGCAGCTGGGGGCAGACTTCTTAGGATGTTGATCCAGTTCAATTAGTGTAATAGATTACCTACAGCCAAGTCTTCATTAGATTAACAAAGTGTGTGTGCGACGGGCATGTGTGTGAGTGAGTGTGAGTCAAGATTAAATGAGAGAGCGAGGGGATTAACCAACAGGAAACACGGATAAACAGAGAGAAGGTTAGGGAGTATAGAAGAGAGAAACAGAAAGAGAGAGAGAGAGAGAGAGAGAGAGAGAGAGAGAGAGAGAGAGAGAGAGAGAGAGAGAGGCTATACTTAAACTCTTTAACATCATCGTTAGCTCTGGCATCTTCCCCAATATTTAGAACCAAGGACTGTTCAACCCAATCCACAAAAGTGGAGACAAATTTGACCCCAATAACTACCGTGGGACATGCGTCAACAGCAACCTTGGGAAAATCCTCTGCATTATCATTAACAGCAGACTAGTTCATTTCCTCAGTGAAAACAATGTACTGAGCAAATGTCAAATTGTCTTTTTACCAAATTACCGTACGACAGACTACGTATTCACCCTGCACACCCTAATTGACAAACAAACAAACCAAAACAAAGGCAAAGTCTTCTCATGCTTTGTTGATTTCAAAAAGCTTTTTACTCAATTTGGCATGAGGGTCTGCTATACAAATTGATGGAAAGTGGAGTTGGGGAAAAAACATACGACATTATAAAATCCATGTACACAAACAACAAGTGTGCGGTTAAAATTGACAAAAACACACACATTTCTTTCCACAGGGCCGTGGGGTAAGACAGGGATGCAGTTTAAGCCCCACCCTCTTCAACATATATATCAACGAATTGGCGAGGGCACTAGAACAGTCTGCAGCACCCGACCTCACCCTACTAGAATCTGAAGTCAAATGTCTACTGTTTGCTGATGATCTGGTGCTTCTGTCACCAACAAAGGAGGGCCTACAGCAGCACCTAGATCTTCTGCACAGATTCTGTCAGACCTGGGCCCTGACAGTAAATCTCAGTAAGACAAAAATAATGGTGTTCCAAAAAAGGTCCAGTTGCCAGGACCACAAATACAAATTCCATCTAGACACCGTTGCCCTGGAGCACACAAAAAACGATCCATACCTCGGCCTAAACATCAGCGCCACAGGTAACTTCCACAAAGCTGTGAACAATCTGAGAGACAAGGCAAGAAGGGCCTTCTATGCCATCAAAAGGAACATCAAATTTGACATACCAATTAGGATCTGGCTAAAAATACTTGGATCAGTTATAGAACCCATTGCCCTTTATGGTTGTGAGGTCTGGGGTCCACTCACCAACCAATAATTCACAAAATGGGACAAACACCAAATTGAGACTCTGCATGCAAAATATCCTCAGTGTACAATGAAAAACACCAAATAATGCATGCAGAGCAGAATTAGGCCGATACCCGCTAATTATCAAAATCCAGAAAAGAGCCGTTAAATTCTATAACCACTTAAAAGGAAGTGATTCCCAAACCTTCCATAACAAAGCCATCACCTAAAGAGAGATGAACTTGGAGAAGAGTCCCCTAAGTAAGCTGGTCCTGGGGCTCTGTTCACAAACACAAACAGACCCCACAGAGCCCCAGGACAACAACAACAACACAATTAGACCCAACCAAATCATGAGAAAACAAAAAGAGAATTACTTGACACATTGGAAAGAATTAACAAAAAAACAGAGCAAACTAGAATGCTATTTGGCTATAAACAGAGAGTACACAGTGGCAGAATACCTGACCACTGTGACTGACCCAAACTTAAGGAAAGCTTTGACTATGTACAGACTCAGTGAGCATAGCCTTGCTATTGAGAAAGGCCGCCGTAGGCAGACCTGGCTCTCAAGAGAAGACAGGCTATTTTCACACTTCCCACAAAATGAGGTGGAAACTGAGCTGCACTTTCTAACCTCCTGCCAAATGTATGACCATATTAGAGACATATTTCCCTCAGATTACAGAGATCCACAAAGAATTCGAAAACAAACCCAATTTTGATTAACTCCCTTATCTACTGGGTGAAAAACCACAGTGTGCCATCACAGCAGCAATATTTGTGACCTGTTGCCACAAGAAAAGGGCAACCAGTGAAGAACAAACACCATTGTAAATACAACCCATATTTATGTTTATTTATTTTCCCATTTCTACTTTAACTATTTGCACATTGTTACAACACCGTATATATACATAATATGACATTTGACATGTCTTTATTCTTTTGGAACTTCTGAGTGTAATGTTTACTGTTAATATTTATTGTTTTTTTCACTTTTGTTTACTATCTACTTCACTTGCTTTGGCAATGTTAACATACATTTCCCATGCCAATAAAGCACTTAAATTGAAATTGAATTGAATTGAGAGAGAGAGAGAGAGAGAGAGAGAGAGAGAGAGAGAGAGAGAGAGAGAGAGAGAGAGAGAGAGAGCGAGAGAGAGAGGGGCCATGTCTGGGGTGGTGGGCACTGTCACCTGTGGGACTGTTAATCACAGAGAGCTGAATGTAGTCATTAGTTCCCACCTGACAGAGACTCCAGATACACAGCAGCAGAGTGTTTCCGACTGCTCCGCTCAACAACCCCGTAACAGGCTGCATCCATTAGTCATTAAAGTTGTTTCAGGGAGATAATGGCTTCATTGCCTTAATTTGTTGTGTATGTGTGTGTGCGCTCCCATTTGTTTGAGTGAGTGTATTTGTTTGTGTGTTTGAGGGCAGTGAATTTGAATTGCATGGCCTTAATTTAATTAACTTGCTATTTCTACCTCCCATCTCCAGGGACAATGTCTCCCACACTTCTCTCATTGAAGAATCTCCTGGCCTAAACATTTTGGCAGATCTATACATCTCTCATTAAACTTTCTAACTTGATTCCTCTCCTTCTTTTGCCCCCTCTTTCTCTCGCCACCTCTCTCCCTTCCACCATCTCTTATTCTCCTCTCTCCCGCTCTCTTTTTGTCTCCAGCTTTCTGTGTTACACAGCAGGCTATGAAACAACCCCATTGTGCCAAAGAGTGGATGTGCTTTAAAAAAATAGCCTGTGTAGGAAAAATGCTCACCCTCTCTTTATCCCTCTATACCTCTCTCCTCTCCTTTAAATGGCAGTTACGAGTCTTTCTTTCTCTATACGTTCTCATTTGAGTTGCTCTTTACCCAGGGACACCTGTTGAGGAGAGGAGCAGTGCTCTCCGAGCCAGAGAGGCAGGGGGCCAGTGGGTCAGGAGGCACAGCGTCGCAACACAAACAACATGTCCGCCATGAGAAGAGCTAGGGCACATCTCATAAGGTAAACCAGACTGATATATAGACTACCTGAGTTCAAACAAATCCCAGGTTGACCCTCTCTTCCATGATGAGGTGGTCTTCATTAAATCAGACCCAGTGAAAAGGAAATGGGTGGCGTTGCGGCGCTTGGTTATCCCAACACTGATATTGGCAGAGTGATTGCATTCTCAGACTCGGTGAAAAGCTTGACCAGTGTTCTATGGAGCTGAGACAGAGGTCAAGAACAATCTCCTGTTCACCCCCCCCACCCCACCCCCCACCCCCCCACCCCCCAAACCCCCCTCTCCTCCCGATGGTCCGGCTCACTGTCTTAATTGGGTGCCATCTGACCCCCTCTTTAGCTCTTTACCCAGCACAGTGTGAGCCATGGAGCATTATCCCCCACCAGGAGCAATCAGAGCCTAATGCCAGAACACTGCCTGCCTTCCTGGGCATTACAGCTTATCTATGTCTCTTTTTCTATCACCTCACCTCGCCGCAATTCCAGAACACTGGCTGGTGGCAGTAGCTTAGCAACCAGCGAGACAGAGAGAATAACGGGTATAGGGGGAGAGGAACAGTGATTCAATAAATGGACAAGCTTAGAGGCAGTCAATTTCTACAGGGGTGGCGGTGATGGTGACGGGTAGGCAGCAGTGGTGGCGGGGCTGGAGACGGCCAGGGCATTGACCTAATCTCGTTTTCATCCCCCTCCTGCACTTTTAGAGGCACACAATTTCTCTCCTGCTCCATCACTCCATAATGGACAGGCCTGGGAGGGCTACTAGGCAGGTCAGATTCAGATAAAGGAAGAATACATCAAACAGGTCTACTGGATGGATGTAAATAGCCCAGCCTACATGGCCACACACACAACAAGCAAAATATGCTCAAAGCCCTGTAGACCCTCTTGTGAAGAATAGCAGATAAACTCAAACCTCCTCAGATAATAATATATAAAAGATCAAGTATGAATACATCAGTTTAATTGGGATTATAATCAAATAATTATAAACTCATCCTACAGTCCTCTGGTTGAAAATGAATATCAATTTCAACCGCTAGGGGGCTTTCAAGCACAGGTCACTGATTCTGAAACTTTCTCACCTTTGTTATATGCGGTTTGCGATCAGGTGAACGGACATGCCGTTAGCTGAAAACTAAACAAAGATGTAAACGACAATGTCTACAAACACTTTTCTCTGCATTGTTATAACAATGTATTGTTTTTGACAATATGTTTTTATTTCTATACATTTTCTATTTCATGTTTCTTTTATTTTTATTTATACATTTGTTTAGTTTATATATAAATGTATTCATTTATTTATTTATATTTTTTGGGGGGGTGGTGGGGGGTGGGCGGGGGATATTGTCGAATAGACTTCAAAAGATTAGCAGGCAATTTGAATGTCTTGAATCACACAGATGCCTGCTACCATTATAGAGACAGACGCATATGTACCATTGACACGTGGAGAACAGGCCAACAGCATATTCTTAAATATAATAAATATCCATACTATAGCCTATATATTATGTATTTATATATTATCTCTATAAAGTAGCCTAAACGTGTATGTCCGAGCCTCTCTGAATCATAATCAGCATTGCATTGTGCAAGAATGAGGAAAAGCGTTCTAATTGGTGATTCACTGGTTTGAGAGTAGGCTACAAATACTATTACAGAAGGGGAGCAGGGAGAGAAAGTCAAGCAGTCAGTCCTAACCGGTTTCTCCAACATGGGAACTTTTTTTGACCGACTATGGATATTGTCTGCTTTATTATTAGCTTCTTCTGAAGTTCTTGGTAAGTATTTTCTTTTTCATTCAATAATTTTTCTGCAATACGTTTTCCTCTGCCATTCTATAAATCATTTTCTATTCTAGGGTGCGTATGTCGACTGAATATTAATTCTACTTTTGCTGTATCCTATGTTTTTAATAAGTAATACGTCTTAAGTTCCAGGAAAACTCACAACGTTTTTGACGATTTTATTTACTAAAACAATAAACTATATGGCAGTGTATTGCCCTACTGGAATGGAACTTTGGATATGTTGATTCCTTATAAGGGAGCGCTAATTCTCGAGACGTGCCAGAGTGCGCTTATATTTGTACAGGCCACACCTTTGCATCATACGATAGCACTTTCACATAGTATTTGTTTTGGCCTCATGTTTTTTCCATCATTATAGAAACCGTGCTATATAGACAAGCAATCACTTCAACATGCACAGTAGCCTAATACCAATAAACAAAAGGATATCTAACACATAATTAAACCTCAATATATCTAATAGACAAAGCGTACATCTCATTGAAAACATTTTTTCTATGAAATAGCATTTTCAATTGATATGACTGCAATCAGGTTATAACCAACTGTTGCAAGACATATTGTGTAACATCAGAGACGTATTGAGCAGCGTCAACATCACACATTTTAGCGTCATCCACAGTGGTGGAAATTCCTGCAGTGTGCGTATCTTCCTCTACCATCGAATTGCCTTCATGACTGCTGTTTTACAAAACACTGTGCGTGACAGGACAGGCCTGGGTAGCAAGCGGGATGGTGTAACAGAGGAGGAGAGAGGTAGAGCCTGGGGCAGAGAGGAAGCGGGGAGGAGGGACCAGCAGAGAGAGAAACGAGAGTGTGTGGTAGAGAAACAGAACCGTCTGTGGCCCAACTCACCACAGAAAATAAGAAGAAGTGTGGTTTAAATGCAGAGTCCATATGGAGAAATGGTCATGAGACACAATGACTTAGCAAAACAGCAAGTAGAATAACATTGTCAGAAACACTCAAAGCTAATAAAGAATCAATCTAAAAGTGTCCATACAGCACATAGCCTATATGATTCCTATTCAAGTGTCCATATATGACTTATATGATTCCCACTACTGGACCTCCTACCGATTCACTCATGTTTATGTTGGTGTGTATACCTCAGGCTCAAACATCTGCACATCTCGAGGGGTGAGCAACTGCAGACAGTGTTTGGCTATCCACCCTAGCTGTGCTTGGTGCTTTAAGGAAGTGAGTATATCCCCTGGGGGACTATGTACAAAAAGTGCTGTAATTTCTAAATGGTTCACCTGATATGTTTGAAAATACCCTCAAATTAAAGCTGACATTCTGCACTTTAACATCATAGTCATTGCATCATTTCAAATCCAAAGGTCTGGAGTACAGAGCCAAAACAACCAAAAATATGTCGCTGTCCAAATACTGTATTCATCTACTGAACCCCCTCCCATTTTATTGTAATGTATTTAGATGCACTTTTTGAATTGTCAATGTCACTTTACTGGTTGTCTCATTGGGAATTGTTACTCTTACCAGTGTGTGTGTTGTTTTCCTGGGTTCAGGAGTTTGGCCAAGGGGGCTCCAGTGCGTCCCGTTGTGATCTGAAGCAGAACCTGTTGGATGGTGGGTGTACGAAAGGGGAGCTAGAGTTCCCCTCCAGTACCATCAGTGTACAGGAAGACACGCCCCTCAGTGACAAGGCATCGGGGGCGGCTGACGACGTCACCCAGATCAGACCCCAGAAACTCAGCCTCACTCTGAGACCAGGTACTCTAACATAGCATAGGCTTACATACAAACACCCATATACAGTGCATTTGGAAAGTATTCAGACCCCTTGACCTTTTCCATATTTTGTTACATTACAGCCTTATTCTAAAATTGATTTTTTTTCAACAAAATCCTCATCAATCTACACACAATACCCCACAATGACAAAGCGAAACCAGGTTTTTAGAAATTTTTGCAAATGTATTACAAATAAAAGACAGAAAAACCTGATTTACATAAGTATTCAGAGCCTTTGCTATGAGACTCGAAATTGAGCTCAGGTGCATCCTGTTTCCATTGATCATCCTTGAGATGTTTCTACAACTTGATTGGGGTCAACCTGTGGTAAATTCAATTGATTGGACATGATTTGAAAAGGCACACACCTGTCTATATAAGGTCCAACAGTTGACAGTGCATGTCAGAGCATAAACCAAGCCATGAGCTCCGAGACAGGATTGTGTTGAGGCACAGATCTGGCGAAGGGTACCAAGAAATGTCTGCAGCGTTGAAGGTCCCCAAGAACATAGTGGCCTCCATCATTCTTAAATGGAAGAAGTTTGGAACCACCAAGACTCTTCCTAGAGCTGGCCGCCCGGCCAAACTGAGCAATCAGGGGAGAAGGGCCTTAGTCAGGGAGGTGACCAAGAACCCGATGGTCACTCTGACAGAGCTCCAGAGTTTGTCTGTGGAGATGGGAGAACCTTCCAGAAGGACAACCATCTCTGCAGCACTCCACCAATCAGGCCACTCCTCAGTAAAAGGCACATGACAGCTCTCTTGGAGTTTGCCAAAAGGCACCTAAAAACTCTCAACCATTAGAAACAAGGTTCTCTGGTCTGATGAAACCAAGATTGAACTCTTTGGCCTGAAAGCCAAGCGTCACGTCTGGAGGAAACCTGGCACCATCCCTATGGTGAAGCATGGTGGTGGAGTAAAGGGTCTGAATACTTATGTAAATGTGATATTTCAATTATTATTATTTTATACATTTGTAAAAATGTCTAAACCTGTTTTTGCTTTGTCATAATGGGGTATTGTGTGTAGATTGATGAGAGGGGAAAAAACTATTTTATCCTTTTAGAATAAGGCTGTAACGTAACAAAATGTGGAAAAAGTCAAGGGGTCTGAATACTTTCCGAATGCACTGTATAATGGTTTCATAACTGATCTAAAGTACATTGAACAGAGGAATTGTTACATACTTTTTGATCTCCTTCTCACTCGTTCTCCTTTCCTCTCTCACAAATTCATCCCTCTCCTTTTTATCCTTTACCTCCCACCTCTCTCTCTCTCTCTCTCTCTCTCTCTCTCTCTCTCTCTCTCTCTCTCTCTCTCTCTCTCTCTCTCTCTCTCTCTCTCTCTCTCTCTCTCTCTCTCTCTCTCTCTCTCTCTCTCTCTCTCTCTCTCTCTCTCTCTCTCTCTCTCTCTCTCTCTCTCTCTCCTCCTCAGATGATGCCAGGCGTTTCACAGTGACAGTGAAGCAGGTGGCGGACTACCCAGTGGACCTATACTATCTGATGGACCTCTCCTTCTCCATGAAGGACGACTTGGCCCGCCTGCGCTCCCTTGGCAACCAGCTGGCTGCAGCCATGGGCCGCACCACCAGCAACCTGCGTATGGGCTTTGGGGCCTTTGTGGACAAGCCCCTGTCCCCATATATGTACACCTACCCTGAGGAAGCCATCAGGAACCCTTGCTATGGGTGAGTGAGGGCTAGAGGGGACAGAGAGTTGGAGAAGGAGGGAGAGGAGGAGGAGATTTTGCAGAGGGGAAGATTTTGATTCTGCTGAGACTCTAAAAAGGCTGATATACTATGTTGGAGCTCAAATTCCCTCAGGATTTGTCTGTTAATAGCTGTCAAATTGTGTCTAACAGCAACGTATTTCTCTCTCTCTCTCTCTCTCTCTCTCTCTCTCTCTCTCTCTCTCTCTCTCTCTCTCTCTCTCTCTCTCTCGCCACCTTTTTGCCCTCTTCCTGTTTTCGGCATGGCATGGGGTGTGATGTGTAGGATCCAGACGCGGTGCCTGCCTCAGTTTGGCTACAAGCACGTTCTGTCTCTGACGAAGCAGGTGGAGCGCTTCACTGAAGAGGTGGCGAAGCAGCAGGTGTCTCGTAACAGAGACTCCCCAGAGGGAGGCTTTGACGCGGTCATACAGGCAGTGGTGTGCAAGGTGATACACACATGCACGCATGTACGCACACACCTACAGACATACAGGCACACACACACACACACACACACACACACACACACACAATCAGTGGTTTAGAAACAGCACACAAACTTGAATACATACCGTTTCTCTCCTCTCCTCTTCTTTCCATCTCTCTCCCTCCCTCTGTCATTAGGACAAGGTAGGCTGGCGTGCGGATGCCTCCCACCTGTTGGTGTTCACTACTGATGCTACGACACACATAGCCCTGGACGGCCGACTGGCTGGTCTAGTGCAGCCCAATGATGGACAGTGTCACATCGACAAAGACAACAACTATGACAAGTCCTCAGCCCTGGTGAGTGGTGTGTGTCGGGAGTGTGTGTTTGAGTTCTATTCTTCTGTTATCACAGGAGACTAGAGAAACGTTATGGATCCATGGGGCGGCGCACAATTGGCCCAGCGTCGTCCAGGGTAGGAGAGGGAATGGCCGGCAGGGATGTAGCTCAGTTGGTAGAGCATGGCGTATTAACGCCAGGGTTGTGGGTTCAATTCTCACGGGGGGCTGACATTTTTTAAATAAAAAATGATGTATGCACTCACTAACTGTAGGTCGCTCTGGATAAGAGCGTGTGCTAAGTGACGTAAATGTAAATAAAAATAATGATGGTCTTCTCCTTCAGGACTACCCCTCTCTGGCTCTGATTACAGAGAAGATGTCTGAGAACAACATCAACCTAATTTTCGCTGTGACCAACAATGTGGTGTCCCTCTACCAGGTGAGTACACCTGACTGTTATCAGGGTCACCATGGTTACTAGGTGTAGGATTATGGTACAGTACGTCTTATGTCCCCTTGGTCCCTCTTTCCTCAGAACTACAGCCAGCTCATTCCTGGCACCACAGTTGGAACGCTGTCGGATGACTCTGGGAATGTGATCCAACTCATCCTGGATGCTTACGAGGTAAGAAATATCCATTAGCACGCAGCGCCTCGGACTTGTTTAATATGAGACAACAAAACATAGACATTTACATTTTAGTCATTTAGCAGACGCTCTTATCCAGAGCGACTTACAGTTAGTGAGTGCATAAATGTTTTCATACTGGCCCCCCGTGGGAATCGAACCCACAACCCTTGCGTTGCAAGCACCATGCTCTACCAACTGAGCTACAGTAGGGACAATATAACATAACATTGTAGCCAATGTTATGTTGAAAGAACGACACTTATGTTGAACGAACAGGAGCTAACGTTAGCATAACAAACACAACTGTCATAAAAAATACTGATACTCTAGAAAGCAGGAAATGCTCAGAGCTTGTCATGCTGCGTCATGTGGTTGCTAAGCCAGTCGTCGCGTACATTGGCTGTTTGGGATATTTCAAGAGGAACACACAACGCTAGCAAACACAACACTTCCACTTCAAACTCTCATTGCTTCTAGTATTTCTTAATGAGGACGTGGAAAAGCGAGGTGAAATGAGTGAGTTCAGCCCCCCTTTAATTCTCAAACAGTCTATTTGACTTCCCAAGAGCCAATGTGTGACAGATAGAACACTGTATATACACACTGTATCCATTTACGCAGAGACTAAGAGTAGAGGTTTTCTGAATCGTTTATGTTTCTGATTGAGTTCATTCTGACCTCTGACCTCTGCCCCTTGACCCCTGACCTGTGGAGTAGAGAATCCGTTCCAAGGTGGAGCTGGAGCTGCTGGGTGTTCCAGAGGAGCTGGCCCTGTCCTTCAACGCCACCTGCCTCAACGGAGAGCTCATCCAGGGACTCAAGTCCTGCTCCGGACTTAAGATCGGAGACACAGTCAGTACCTGTACCACTCACCATCTGGATGTTAAATGCCTGGCCTAGTGTCAGATCTTAGGTATAGGAATAATGCTCTGTTCTTACTGCACAGTTCAAATATTAACCTGCTGTATCACACACACCTTTCCCCCCAGGTGTCGTTCAGTGTGGAGGCCAGTTTACGCGGCTGCCCTAAGGAGAAGAACCGTACTTTCACCATTAAACCTGTGGGCTTCAAGGACGCCCTGGAGGTTATGGTCCACTTCGCCTGTGGGTGTGACTGTGAGGCCGCAGCTCAGCCCGAGAGCCCTCTCTGTAACCAGGGCAACGGGACCTACGAGTGTGGTGTGTGCCAGTGTCACCCGGGGCGCCTGGGAGACCGCTGTGAGTGTGCTGACGGGGACTACAGGCCCTCAGACCAGGGCAACTGCAGCCCCAAAGCTGAGGACCCCATCTGCAGTGGGAGGGGCAACTGTGTGTGTGGCCAGTGCTCCTGCCACACTAGTGGCTTTGGAAAGGTGTGGGGCAAGTACTGCGAGTGTGATGACTTCAACTGCCTGCGGTTCAAAGGAGAGATCTGCTCAGGTGAGTGGATAGATACACTGTTGTATCTGTCAATGAGACAGCCATGTTGGTTTCTTTTACTGCATGTTATTTTCTGCTGAGTTTTGAAGCATTATTCATCAACATAAGTCAACAGGTTGTTTTTGTAACATTCCTTCTCTGTGTTTGCTTTAGAATGTGAACCACATCTGTCATTACAATTATCATTTACCATTTTTGGCAGGCCTATGGTTTTAGCAGGAAAGAGGAGATTTCCCTTTCCTTAGAACATTACATTTACATTTACATTTTAGTCATTTAGCAGACGCTCTTATCCAGAGCGACTTACAGGAGCAATTAGGGTTAAGTGCCTTGCTCAAGGGCACATTTACGTCATTTAGCAGACGCTCTTATCCAGAGCGACTTACAAATTGGGGGGTAGAAGGATTACTTTATCCTATCCCAGGTATTCCTTAAAGAGGTGGGGTTTCAAATGTCTCCGGAAGGTGGTGAGTGACTCCGCTGTCCTGGCGTCGTGAGGGAGCTTGTTCCACCATTGGGGTGCCAGAGCAGCGAACAGTTTTGACTGGGCTGAGCGGGAACTATGCTTCCGCAGAGGAAGGGAGCCAGCAGGCCAGAGGTGGATGAACGCAATGCCCTCGTTTGGGTGTAGGGACTAATCAGAGCCTGAAGGTACGGAGGTGCCGTTCCCCTCACTGCTCCATAGGCAAGCACCATGGTCTTGTAACGGATGCGAGCTTCAACTGGAAGCCAGTGGAGTGTGCGGAGGAGGGGGGTGACGTGAGAGAACTTGGGAAGGTTGAACACCAGACGGGCTGCGGCATTCTGGATGAGTTGTAGGGGTTTAATGGCACAGGCAGGGAGCCCAGCCAACAGCGAGTTGCAGTAATCCAGACGGGAGATGACAAGTGCCTGGATTAGGACCTGTGCCGCTTCCTGTGTAAGGCAGGGTCGTACTCTCCGAATGTTGTAGAGCATGAACCTGCAGGATCGGGTCACCGCCTTGATGTTAGCGGAGAACGACAGGGTGTTGTCCAGGGTCACGCCAAGGCTCTTCGCACTCTGGGAGGAGGACACAACGGAGTTGTCAACCGTGATGGCGAGATCATGGAACGGGCAGTCCTTCCCGGGAGGAAGAGCAGCTCCGTCTTGCCAGGGTTCAGCTTGAGGTGGTGATCCGTCATCCATACTGATATGTCTGCCAGACATGCAGAGATGCGATTCGCCACCTGGTTATCAGAAGGGGGAAAGGAGAAGATTAGTTGTGTATCGTCAGCGTAGCAATGATAGGAGAGGCCATGTGAGGATATGACAGAGCCAAGTGACTTGGTGTATAGGGAGAAAAGGAGAGGGCCTAGAACTGAGCCCTGGGGGACACCAGTGGTGAGAGCACGTGGTGCGGAGACAGCTTCTCGCCACGCCACTTGGTAGGAGCGACCGGTCAGGTAGGACGCAATCCAGGAGTGAGCTGCGCCGGAGATGCCCAGCTCGGCGAGGGTGGAGAGGAGGATCTGATGGTTCACAGTATCAAAGGCAGCAGACAGGTCTAGAAGGACAAGAGCAGAGGAGAGAGAGTTAGCTTTAGCAGTGCGGAGAGCCTCCGTGACACAGAGAAGAGCAGTCTCAGTTGAATGACCAGTCCTGAAACCTGACTGGTTTGGATCAAGAAGGTCATTCTGAGAGAGATAGCAAGAGAGTTGGCTAAAGACGGCACGCTCAATAGTTTTGGAAAGAAAAGAAAGAAGGGATACTGGTCTGTAGTTGTTGACATCAGTGGGATCGAGTGTTGGTTTTTTTGAGAAGGGGTGCAACTCTCGCTCTCTTGAAGACGGAAGGGACATAGCCAGCGGTCAAGGATGAGTTGATCAGCGAGGTGAGGTAGGGGGAGAAGGTCACCGGAGATGGTCTGGAGAAGAGAGGAGGGGGATGGGGTCAAGCAGGCAGGTTGTTGGGCGGCCTGCAGTCACTAGTTGCAAGATTTTATCTGGAGAGAGAGGGGAGAAAGAAGTCAAAGCATAGGGTAGGGCAGTGTGAGCAGGACCAGCAGTGTCATTAGACTTAACAAACGAGGATCGGATGTCATCAACCTTCTTTTCAAAGTGGTTGACGAAGTCATCCACAGAGAGGGAGGAGGGGGGGGGGGGGGGAGGATTCAGCAGTGAGGAGAATGTGGCAAAGAGCTTCCTAGGGTTAGAGGCAGATGCTTGGAATTTAGAGTGGTAGAAAGTGGCCTTAGCAGCAGAAACAGATGAAGAGAATGTAGAGAGGAGGGAGTGAAAAGATGCCAGGTCGGCAGGGAGTTTAGTTTTCTTCCATTTCCGCTCAGCTGCCCGGAGCTCTGTTCTGTGAGCTCGCAATGAGTCATCAAGCCACGGAGCTGAAGGGGAGGACCGAGCCGGCCGGGAGGATAGGGGACACAGGGAGTCAAAGGATGCAGAAAGGGAGGAGAGGAGGGTTGAGGAGGCAGAATCAGGAGATTGGAGGGAGAAGGATTGAGGAGAGGGAAGAGATGATAGGATGGAAGAGGAGAGAGTAGTGGGAGAGAGAGAGCGAAGGTTGCGGCGGCGCGTTACCATCTGTGTAGGGGCAGAGTGAGTAGTGTTGGAGGAGAGCGAGAGAGAAAAGGATACAAAGTAGTGGTCGGAGACATGGAGGGGAGTTGCAGTGAGATTAGTAGAAGAGCAACATCTAGTAAAGATGAAGTCAAGCGTATTGCCTGCCTTGTGAGTAGGGGGGACGGTGAGAGGGTGAGGTCAAAAGAGGAGAGGAGTGGAAAGAAGGAGGCAGAGAGAAATGAGTCAATTGTAGACGTAGGGAGGTTGAAATCCCCCAAAACTGTGAAGGGTGAGCCATCCTCAGGAAAGGAACTTATCAAGGCGTCAAGCTCATTGATGAACTCTCCAAGGGAACCTGGAGGGCGATAGATGACAAGGATATTAAGCTTAAATGGGCTAGTGACTGTGACAGCGTGGAATTCAAATGAGGAGATAGACAGATGGGTTAGGGGAAAATTGAGAATGACCACTTGGGAGAGATGAGGATTCCTGTGCCACCACCCCCTCTGACCAGATGCTCTCGGGGTATGCGAGAACACATGGTCAGACGAGGAGAGAGCAGTAGGAGTAGCAGTGTTTTCAGTGGTAATCCATGTTTCCGTCAGCGCCAGGAAGTCGAGGGACTGGAGGGTAGCATAGGCTGGGATGAAGTCAGCCTTGTTGGCAGCAGAACGGCAGTTCCAGAGGCTGCCTGAGACCTGGAACTCCAGGTGTGTGGTGCGTGCAGGGACCACCAGGTTAGAGAGGCAGCAGCCACGCGGTGTGAGGCGTTTGAGTAGCCTGTGCGGAGAGGAGAGAACAGGGATAGGCAGAGGCATAGTTGACAGGCTGTAGCAGATGGCTACAATAATGCAGAGGAGATCGGAATGAAATGAACTAAACATCTGGGAAAGGAGAGAGCAGGGCCTCCCCTCACCAAAAAAATATAACTCTCCCAACTTCCACCTCAGAAACTATAATTGTTTCACTGAACCACCCGAATAAAACTCTCCCAACTTCCACTTTAGAAATTAGAATTGTTGTAAACTACAGCGGTTCAATGTTTCAAGGAATGGACTCAACTTACTTTATTCAGCTAGCTAACTATGACGCCATAGCTAACTAGCATGCTAGCATCCAATAACACACAGTTTAGCACCAATACTTGGTTACAACAAACTACCAATAGTGTGTTAACACACTAAACAAATAATTTGTGTCCGTGTCTAGTTCTTTCATAACGCAGCAATAATTAAACGTTGGCTAGCTAGCACAAAGATATTGTATTTAGCTACTACAGTACAGCTAGCTGGTAGTGTTGGCTAGCTAGCAATGGCTGCTGTGTTGACTTTGTTTGAAAAACGGCGTCGCTGCGAACGAATGTAGCTGGCTAAAAGGATATTGTATTTAGTAGCTACCGTTGCTAATAGCTGCTCGCCAGCTAGTTCAGGAGGTGAGTTAGCTAGCTAGCTTCGTGCTACACCCGGCACCGCCGAATACAAAAGTAACCTACAATAACTACATACAACAACTACCCACAACAGCCCACGATGCCTACCTATAATACCTAATAATATACAGCCCACGATGCCTACCTATAATACCTAACTACAATCTAAATACATAGTTTAAGCCTTACTCGACAAAGCCCAAGCTATGTATAAAGCCAAACTTAGCTGTCTGGGTGGCAGACTGCAATCAGTAGCTGTAATTAAGTACAGCAGCTACCAACCACCTAACGTTAATGCCTCTGATAATGAGGTTAGAAACACAGTTGAATGGTAGGCAGCTAGCTGGCTCAATCACAGGTACTCTTAAGCGTGAAATAACATTGGAAACAACTAACCACAGTTGCTAAAAGTTACCAGTAGCTACCCGCTAGCTAGCTAGCTTTGTTGGTCCAAGTAGTGGGTTAGCTAGCCTCGTGCTTCGCCGGGGTCCGCCGAATACAATACTTACCTACAATGATTACCTACAATAACCTACAATAACTACCTAAGTAAGCTACCTATAATACCTAACTACAATACCTACCTACAATCTAAATACATGGTTTAAGCTTTACTCAACACCATATAAGAAGCCAAGCTTACCTCCTGTTAGAGAAAACACAACCTCTCTCTCTCTTTTACTGTCACTTTAACTCTTTTACTGTTAATTTAACCCATTCTGTGATTTGCTTGGCTTTAATCGTAGATAATCTAAAACGTTCTCTTTCAGCTTGGCTCTTGAACACCACATGTGGTAATCCATTGGGATCCATTGTTACCACAAAGTTTCATAGTTAATACAATGTAAATACTAGGTAAGTACCGGTTTAAACCAGGCTATAAAATAAGGTGTTACCCCACATTCTTATTACATGCCATATACTGTCCGTTGTTGCCTTTGAAATAGGCCAAGAAGACTACACAATGTTGTTTAGCGATAAACAGAGAATGCGGTGGTTCACAATTGGTCGATGTCCTTGACCTCTGACATTTGCTCAAATTCATTATGCCTACTGTACTGTAGCTCCAATGGATATACCCAGTCTGCTCTTACACTTAGATTGTATTATAAATGTGAAAACATTCGAAGGAAACGGTACATGTTTACAATACACTTATTCACAAGAAGTTATTCAAATTATTCAAATCAAAACCACGTCTTCTTCCATGATCATTCTAGTGGAGTAAACAAGCTCACAGAACTCACTGATTCTATCAATCTTCTAACCACTCTTCGGAATGAAGTATGAGATGTCATACCTGATCATCTCTCCCTACTGCATGCCTGCACAGCACACCCGTTGCTCAATCAAAGTAACAACATTTTAATAGGTCCTGTCGTTAGATAATTGAATGTTGCTGCATAGCAGATGAGTCATGGTGCTGTTGCTGCATTTATGTATGTGTTGGCTGTAGCTATAACTCTGTGTTTTAACCACAGCCATTCCCTTAGCTGAGCTTTATTAGACAACCAGCACTGTGCTTATGGTAACAGAGGTTAGAGTCAGATTGGCCAGTTGCTGTTGTACTCACTGAAAGAATGAGATGCACTGGATACCTGTACAGAAGTTATATCTGTAAGTTCTTGATGTTTCCAGGGAAAGAGCTATGTAGTATATTATAGTATTTTACTGAAAATACACTGTTTAATTCCCTCCATAAGACATCCTTTGTTGTCAAATAGATAGTTCCCATTAGTTCCCAGTGTAGCCTTGAGTCCAAGGAATGAGGATGTTCCCATGGTCAACCGCTTCAAATGTTCTGTTTGTTTTCACATTGTCCAGACTTTTCCTCATCCTTCTCTCACCTCACCCAGCCATAGCGTCCCTCCACAGGGATTTAGACGGGAAGGCGGGGGGGTCTGAGTCGCGTGAGACAGCATCTCCTAACCCAAACAGTCTGGCCCTTTGGGAAGGCACCATAGAAAGGGCCTGTGGGCTGAACAAGAGGGGCGTCATGTGAACCGGAATTGTTTCCATTTATTCAATTTACGTAAGGCAACCAGCTGCAATAGGATTGTGCATTTGCTCAACATTTGGGCATATAGCTGAACCAACATACATTCTCAAGTTTAATTGTATGTTCACTCAACTTCAAATTTTAATTTATTCTACGTTATTTGCATATTTCCCAGTGTAAAATTAAACTCTTCACGACAATAAATTACATATATCATAAGGCCTTTCTTTGAAACTCCTGATTTACAGGCCACATCAAGCCTGCAAGTCACATTATGCTGGCTTGCGAAGTGTAATTCCTATTGGAGTCCAGCCAGAGTGAGGATATCCAACAATTTGAACTTTTAATTACCCGCAACCTGCATTGAGAATGACTGCCAGGGTAGGAAAGACTGATTATTGAGACTACCTAAATCATATAAACTGGAACAGCTATCTCAGTAATGGGTGCAAAAAGTCCAACTACTTACAGATTAGATTAGATTAGATTAGATTAGATTAGATTAGATTAGTTTAGAAAAATGTATGTTATTTATGTTTGTGTAGCATAAGATTAATCATCCAATCAATGTACATGCAAAAACACAGGTATTGAAACAAACAATTCTGAAAATCAACCTGCAATAGATCATGCTGGGAAATATGATAATGATGGGCATGGTTTTGAGCAAATATATATTTGTAATTTTACTCCAAAGGCAAACAAGTTTATATACAGTACATTCAGCTCAATGTGAGCAACGTTTGTTGAGTGAACAAACCTTCACACATTAGCTCAATTTCTTGTCCTTCTGAAGTCTACTCAATTCACAGAATAATGCTGATTAAGCAATTGGCTAAGTTGGCTTTTTTATAGTGTGTGCTATGTGTGAAATGTTATGTATGATGGTTAGGGTGAAGTCAGGACTTGGGAATGGGACATATTTGGTTAAAACAGTCATTTATATCTTAACTCAGCATTAGCTATGGTTTTGTCAGTGGAAAAGATGTCGTTTGTGGGATTGTGGTCTTAGTCAATGAGATCTACTCTTGTATGAAGCGTCTAGGGTTGGAATGAATGACACAGAAATGCAACAGTCCAGAACTCCATATTTAGAGAGTAGAGCCAGTGGAGCACGCTGAAGGAGACTCAACATAGTCAGCCTGTGTCTCTGGAGTCTTGTTGGCATGATGTCATTGCTGTGTGAAGAACAGTACAGTATCAGAGTCCCTGGGCCCCAGCTCAATCTGAGTCTCCCCCAAGACCCATCCCGTCCTCCTGACCCCAGGCCCTCCCACATCCCCCTGAGGGTGTGTATTTCTCCCTCTGCTCTGGAGCTGGGGCTGGGGCTGGAGCTGGGACTGGGGCTAGAGCTGGAGCTGGGGCTAGAGCTGGGGCTAGAGCTGGGGCTGGGGCTGGATCTAAGACTGTGGCAGCAGAGCACAGCAGAGCAGGAGTCAGCAAGCACACCCACAGGGCACACAAACAGGCTGGAGAGAACATGAAAGTTAGCATTCCTCTGGCACGCTGATTCTCTCATCGGTGTGTTTACAGTACCCCCCCCCCCTCTCCAGCTGGGGCTGGAGCTGGGACTGGAGCTGGGGCTGGGGCTGGGGCTGGGGCTGGAACTGGAGCTGGGGATAGAGCTGGAGCTGGGGCTAGAGCTGGAGCTGGGGCTAGAGCTGGGGCTGGAGCTAGAGCTGGAGCTGGGGCTAGAGCTGGGACTGGAGCTGGGGCTAGAGCTGGGGCTGGAGCTAGAGCTGGAGCTGGGGCTAGAGCTGGGGCTGGAGCTGGGGCTAGAGCTGGAGCTGGGGCTGGAGCTGGAGCTGGGGATAGAGCTGGAGCTGGGGCTAGAGCTGGGGATAGAGCTGGAGCTGGGGCTAGAGCTGGAGCTGGGGCTAGAGCTGGGGCTGGAGCTAGAGCTGGAGCTGGGGCTAGAGCTGGGACTGGAGCTGGGGCTAGAGCTGGGGCTGGAGCTAGAGCTGGAGCTGGGGCTAGAGCTGGGGCTGGAGCTGGGGCTAGAGCTGGAGCTGGGGCTGGAGCTGGGGCTAGAGCTGGAGCTGGGGCTAGAGCTGGGACTGGAGCTGGGGCTAGAGCTGGGGCTGGAGCTAGAGCTGGAGCTGGGGCTAGAGCTGGGGCTGGAGCTGGAGCTAGAGCTGGAGCTGGGGCTGGAGCTGGGGCTAGAGCTGGAGCTGGGGCTGGAGCTGGGGCTGGAGCTGGGGCTAGAGCTGGAGCTGGGGCTGGAGCTGGGGCTGGAGCTGGGGCTAGAGCTGGGGCTGGGGCTGGGAAAGAGCTGGGGCTAGAGCTGGGGCTGGAGCTGGGGCTGGGGCTGGAGCTGGGGCTGGAGCTGGAGCTGGGGCTGGAGCTGGGGCTAGAGCTGGAGCTGGGGCTGGAGCTGGGGCTAGAGCTGGGGATAGAGCTGGAGCTGGGGCTAGAGCTGGAGCTGGGGCTAGAGCTGGGGCTGGAGCTAGAGCTGGAGCTGGGGCTAGAGCTGGGACTGGAGCTGGGGCTAGAGCTGGGGCTGGAGCTGGAGCTGGGGCTAGAGCTGGGGCTGGAGCTGGGGCTAGAGCTGGAGCTGGGGCTGGAGCTGGAGCTGGGGCTAGAGCTGGAGCTGGGGCTAGAGCTGGGACTGGAGCTGGGGCTAGAGCTGGGGCTGGAGCTAGAGCTGGAGCTGGGGCTAGAGCTGGGGCTGGAGCTGGGGCTAGAGCTGGAGCTGGGGCTGGAGCTGGGGATAGAGCTGGAGCTGGGGCTGGAGCTGGGGCTGGAGCTGGGGCTAGAGCTGGAGCTGGGGCTGGAGCTGGGGCTGGAGCTGGGGCTAGAGCTGGGGCTGGGGCTGGGAAAGAGCTGGGGCTAGAGCTGGGGCTGGAGCTAGGGCTGGGGCTGGAGCTGGGGCTGGAGCTGGAGCTGGGGCTGGAGCTGGGGCTAGAGCTGGAGCTGGGGCTGGAGCTGGGGCTGGAGCTGGGGCTAGAGCTGGGGCTGGGGCTGGGAAAGAGCTGGGGCTAGAGCTGGGGCTGGAGCTGGGGCTAGAGCTGGGGCTAGAGCTGGGGCTAAGACTGTGGCAGCAGAGCACAGCAGAGCAGGAGTCAGCAAGCACACCCACAGGGCACACAAACAGGCTGGAGAGAACATGAAAGTTAGCATTCCTCTGGCACGCTGCCCTCTCTTTCTATCCTCTCCTCTCTATCTCCCTGTTTAAAGTTCATCTCCATCACCAATACTCCCACTCATCTCCTCTCTTTTTAAAATGATTCTCTCATCGGTGTGTTTACAGTACCCCCCTCTTTCTCTCTCTCTCTCTTTCTTTATATTTCTGTCTATGACTTCCTCCACTGCTTCGCTCTCATTCGCTCTGTCCTCCCTCCTGGTTTATGTGTCTCTGTAGTTTATGTTTACTACTTGATAAATTGGAGGATTAGAGTGCCTTCTCAGACCGAGGCAGATGATTTAGGCATGCATCCCAAATGGCACCCTATTTCATATATAGTGCACATAGCGCTCAAGTCAAAAGTAGTGCACTATATAGGTAATAGGGTGCCATTTGGGATGTATACCTAGAAACTCCTTCTCATGTCTCTGACTTGACCCTAGAACAAGTAAAGTAGAGAAAACAAGGCACAAGCATGAACTCACTGTGCGGATGAGGGAGAGTATAAGGAGCATTAGCCAAACAAGGTTTTAAGAGAGGAAAACCGGGACTTTCTTTACTATGTATTGATTTTGTCCCAGTCAAAAGCATTCAGTTGGGTCAGTGCTCTCTCCAATTTGGCCCGCAGGTGGTTTTATTTGGCCCCCCATGTTTTCGGAGAAGAAAATAAGAATAATTTGAAATTATTATGTTTTAGCCAAATATTATATCTGTTTGGGCTTCTTGCGGTCAATTTGCAGTCTACAAATTACTTGTAATTATGTTCCGGCCCCCGGACCATCCACTCAAGAAAAAATTGTCCCGTGCCTGACTAGATCAACTAGATGTTGATGATCCTTGCTGTAAAACATTAACCAGCTCAACACAGACCACTTATGTGCCTGCAAGACAGTAAAGCGACCCTTTGTAACTATAGCTGCCTCTTTCATCACGTATACACACACACACACACACACACACACACACACACACACACACACATTATCTCATAGTGATGACAGAGTCAGACAGGGGGTGGGAACTGGGGAATTCAGCTGAAGGAGGTGGTTTCACCTGAAAACAACAATGGCCATGTCTCTAAGGGCCTGTTTTTACAGTTTACAGACCCCTGTTTAGTTTCCATTGGTAACTCTAACCCAGCTGAGCTCTGAGTCAGTGACTCAGTTAGTCTCTGCTCTTAGTCATTCATTGCCCAGACCTGTTGCTTTATCCTTCATCCTGTGGGAAATAGCTGGTTGCTCTAGTATGTCTGTCTGAGGGCAATCAAACAATAATTTCTCAACTTTGCTGGCTGGGCTGAGAGATATTGAGGAGGCTCCAGGGAGTGGTCATCACAGCCAGGGATTGCGCCAGTGTTGGGAGGGGAACAGTGGGATGGATTACTAGTTTGCTTCCTTAAGAAGGGAGCTTATCCTGCCATTGTCTGCACTGTCTGGTCATGAATTGATGACTTAATGTTTTGGGAATTATTACTCAATATGGACTCATCACGCCTACCTGCCCATGCTCTCAATACACTCATTAATACATACAGAGACAAACACATGCAGATCTGCTGAAAATTATACTGAACAAAAATATAAACGCAACAATCAACAATTTCAAAGGTTTTACTGAGTTACAGATCATATGAGGAAATCAGTCATTTGAAATTAATTCATTAGGCCCTAATCTATGGATTTCACATGACTGGGAATACAGATACGCATCTGTTGGTCACAGATACCTTAAAGAAAATGGGCCTCACAATGGGCCTCAGGATCTCGTCATGGTATTTCTGTGCATTCAAATTGCCATAGATAAAATGCAATTGTGTTCGTTGTCCATAGTTTATGCCTGCCCATACCATAACCCCACAGTCCACCAGGGGGCACTCTTTTCACAACGTTGACATCAGCAAACCGCTTGCCCACACAACGCCATACATGTGGTTAGTTGGACGTACTGCCAAATTCTCTAAAAACGCAAATAGTCTGGGTAGCCATTTCATTAGATGTTCAGGTGTAGTGCCGTGCGGTCGGAGGCAGAGAAGTAATCAACTTCTTGATATGCCACACTTGTCAGGTGGATGGATTATTTTGGCAAAGGAGAAATGTTCTCTAACAGGGATGTAAACAAATTTGTGCACAAAATTTGAGCAAAATAAGCTTTTTGTGCATATGGAACATTTATGGGATCTTTACATGTTGCATTTATATTTTAGTTCAGTGTAGATACAATCTGGCAAAAACACACGCACAACCACTCACACACACATTGCTTTGAAATTCATAACATTCTAGGCCAGGGTTGTAATTGCACTCATGGGTTTGTCCAGTACTTATAACGTGATGTATGAGAGAAAGACAAACCTAATGTATAAAAATATGACATAAAATGTCCATGAAACATGGCCCATCCTCTCTCTCTGTCTCTGCCAGGCCATGGTAAATGTGACTGTGGCTTCTGCAAGTGTGGCTCTGATTGGATGGGGGAGAACTGTAACTGTTCCACCCGGACAGACACCTGCATGTCCAGCATGGGCCTGTTGTGCAGTGGCCGGGGCCAGTGTGTGTGTGGGGCCTGTGAGTGCACCCAGCCAGGGGCCTACGGGGCCACTTGTGAGAGGTGTCCAACCTGCCCTGATGCCTGCAGCATCAAGAAGTGAGTAAATACAGGAGAGAGTATAACTGCCTACACACAGATACTGTATGAGTACATGTGATAGGGGTGATGATGAAATGGTGATGCAATAAGGAAGATGAGGAAAAGGAGGATGATAATGATGAAGAAGTTGGTGGTGATGATGATGATGATGATGATGATGATGATGATGATGATGATGATGATGATGATGGGGATGATGATGATGATGTATTAACATTGTGTTATATCTGCAGGGAATGTGTTGAATGTAAGCACTTCAAGAGAGGCCGTCTCTTTGAGGAGAAAAGCTGTGCCCGAATCTGCAGGGATGAAATTCACAAGGTGGAAGAACTAGGTAAGAACTATTACACAATGTTCCCTTATTGTGTGTTCACCATGCTCTCCATGCAACAGATTGCATTATTTACACTGGGTGTTAAAGTTCTTGATGTTCTCACATAGTTCATCATGTGAGCGGCAGGTAGCCTAGCGGGTAAGAGCGCTGGGCAAGTACCCGAAAGGTTGCTGGTTCGAATCCCTGAGCCGACTATGTGAAATATTTGTCAATGTGCCCTTGAGCAAGGCATTTACCCTAATTGCTCCTTTAAGTAGTTTAAAGCATGTTATATACATGTAGCTCCAGACTACAGGTTTGTGATATGGAGTCAAAACTGTGTGTGTTAACAGTCCACATTGAGGCCCCAATCTCTCTACAGTCTCGGAGCTTGTTCTTCCTGAGGAAACTCTGCAGTTTCAGGGTGGATATGACGCTGATGACCATTTTCTAGAGATCCTACATTGAATCCATTTTAACATTCAGTATGGTCTGCTGGTTCGGTAATCTAAACCTAAAGAGCCAGAACAGGCTGGGTAACATTGTGAAACTAGGTAGCAGGATCATTGGTATGAACTTACAGTAACTGACCTTTCTCACCAGTAACAGACACGAGTCATTCGCAAGGAGCCATCCATTCTGAGAGACTCCTAGCATCCTCGTTTGTTTCCCTTAGAGCTCAGAAACAGGCTCCTTAGGTTTAAAACGAATAGGTAAAAACTCTCCTTCATCCCAGCTGCTATTAGCTTTCTCAATATGCGGTAGGACTGTACTGTTTTGGTACGGACTGGTTTATTCATATCTGCTTTAGAGGTCTAATTCCTGTGGGCACTGCTGCTTCTATTGTTTTTGTCCTTTGTTGATATATTTATTGTTATGTATCCATTGAATTTACTATGTGCTGCAAAATCAATATAATTAACCTCCAGCTCCTCATCTGGTCTCTCTCTCTCTCTCTCTCTCTCTCTCTCTCTCTCTCTCTCTCTCTCTCTCTCTCTCTCTCTCTCTCTCTCTCTCTCTCTCTCTCTCTCTCTGTCTCTCTCTCTCTCTCTATCCTCCACTTGGATCTATAACCCTATCTCTCATCCCAGTCTTCTATGAGAAGAATGCTGTGAACTGCACCTATAAGGATGAGAATGACTGTGTGGAGCGCTTCCAGTACTATGAGGATGCCAGCGGCAAGTCCATCCTGTATGTCATGGAGCCTGGTGAGTGTGTCCATCAGTGTGTGAATGGGTCTGAGTTCTGTGCTTATGTACTGCATATCATATGTGTTTGACAGGGTCTGGATGAGAGTGAATTCCTTTAGTTTTCTAGATAATTATTGTGTGTGTAGAAATAATGTGCAGTACTATGTGTGCATAGGACCGAAGTCGGGAGCTGTAGGAGGAGTACATTTTTCTCCCTAGCTAAGAATAGTGTGTTCCTGGGTGCCATGTCAGTCTTTGTCTGTGTGGCTGGCAGGCACCAATAGAGTAGAGCAGGTACAGAGAGGGCAGACTGGTTCTCTAAAGCTGATAATACCATTCAGCCCTGCCACCCCTGGTAGTCTTCTCCCCTCTGACACGCACCCAAGAGGAACAAAGACAACCCCAAAGCCAGACGAGGTGCATTAATGCTAGTGCCCCATTGCCGACACAAATCTCATCCACCCAAACCCTCCCCTCTTTTTCATCTTTATTTTCCCTGCTCAATCCTCTCTCTTCTCCTCTCTCCTCCTGTTCTCTTCCCTCTCTTTCAGACTGCCCCAAAGGACCTGATATCCTGGTGGTTCTCATGGCGGTGGCGGGGGCCATCTTGTTTCTGGGTCTGGCTGGCCTGCTCATCTGGAAGCTGCTGGTCACCGTCCACGACCGCCGAGAGTTCGCCAAGTTTGAGGAGGAGAGGGCTAAGGCCAAGTGGGACACGGTGAGTTCAATTATGCTTTTAAGACAAAGCTGCCATTTGATGGAGAAAATATGAATGGCAAGAATATTTATCCATGTCAATATGACACGTGTCTGATTAGATATTTGATATATTGTCCTCTATTTGTTACCATTTTCCAGGCTAACAACCCCTTGTACAAAGGAGCCACTACCACTTTCACCAATGTGACCTATCGTGGGAACTCTTGAGGGACCAATCACAATCAGCAAAACTCAGGGGTCTATAAAAGAGATGCAATGTAGTGACACAGAGGGGGTTGGTGAGGCAGACCCTCTCCACTGTCATGTGATAAAGTGTGCTGACTCTACTGTCAATTAAAGACATTTGTTGATATTGTACTGTAATGTTGCTATTCTGTGTATTATATAAAAACCAAAGCATTAAAACTGCCTTATCCAACATTTTGATGTCAGTCCAAATGATGGCAGGGCCTCCAGGACCCCTATTTTACCCAGGAAGTGTGACGTCATTCCCATAATAAGGCCTGGTACAGTTCAGAGACCCCAAACCTACCTTTGGAGAGAAATGTGTTATTTTTATGCTCTGTTTTTGTTTCAAATTTGATAAGAAGAAATGCATGAAATTGTCCTGCGCACACACCATAGCACACTTGCTCACAGACCTCTTTGACAAACAACTTGGTTGTAGTATGTTATTATGGATCCCAGCTGCTTGCTACTACTGCCACTGTTTACTTGTGTTATGACACTGAACTCAGATATTCTGACTGTAAAAAAAATTAACTGTAATAGCTACATGGGATATCATGGGATATCATCATGAGTGAATGTTGTTTTAGTTAGTGGTGCTGGTGGACAATGTATGTTAATGGCCACCAATTAGCAGCTATGGCTATCTGCTCTAGCATGTGTACAGTACAGTATGCATTTGTGCTTTGGTATCAAACTTGGGAGTGATGGACATCAATTAACTGTTTGTAGCCAAGTTTGCCAGTTGTTAGAATGTGGCTACACAAACAGACGTTTAGCTTGGTCCCTTTTATAAATCACGTTTTTTATCAAATAATGCATTTCTGGGACATTGGTTGTTCTGTCATTTGCTTTATTGCATGAAATATGTTTATGTTAAATGTAATATGTTTTGGGTGGCCTTTGGTTAGTTGATTGGTTTTACTATGTTGATTAAAAAAATTGAGATGTCACTCATCAATTTTTCTGTATTTTTGGGCAATTTTACTCTGCTAAGAAACATTTTAGAAAAAATTATCTGCGTTTGTGTTTTCCTTTTTTATATTTTGTTTGTAATTGAATGAGTATCAATAACACATAGTGCAAACAAGTACAAACCCGATTTGCCATCGCTAAAGATACGGAGATTTCTGCGCATGTGCAGGATTCTTTTTTAACGTAGCTGCTGTCCACTCGGTTGCCTATGTAGCTGCTGCTCAGTGCTCCGCTGCCGCTTCCCCCTCCTTGATTAGCGATGAACGTCTTTGTCTGGTGTAGCCTACAAACTTCATGTTGTACACAAAGGACATGTGCATTCCATACCTCAGTAGGCTATTAAAGCTGCACTATGCAGAAATCGCCGCGATTTCCTGGTTGCTAAAAACAATTCTGATTATGTGACAAAACAAGCAAGTATAGCGTAGAGAATTTGGACGCCTGCATTCCCGCCTTTGCATTGTTAGGGCGGAGACATCTCGTCATTATATACAGATCTCTGGTTTCAGCCACTTGCAAATTATAAAGGATGTTCAGATGCTGGCTTCCCCTAAAGTACAATGATGTTTTGCCAAAATTTAATAATTCAATATACTTTACCAGAGAGTTTGACTTAGCCATAGAGGATCATTAGTTTCTTTTTTTTTAAATAGCTCTGGATTGTTTCAAATCACAAGTGCATAGGCCTATGCCTATTTGGGAAGTCAGCTATTTGGGCAATGCGTGGCAATAGGCCTAGCTGATTGAGTTGCGGCTGTCAGTGAAAAGCATCTAAAATGTGTGAAGATAATGGGTCTTCAATATAATTTAAAATGTTGAGACAAGAAGAAGGGGAGGTGTGTGGCGAAAATATGGGCGTCTCTCTCCAGAATGCATGCACTCTCCAGAATGTGCTCCACTGTCTCCCGCCAATTCTTGCAAATGCATTGTTTCATTGTGTGAATTGTTGCCCTTTGTTGATTTTTATAAATTCCCCATTTCATATGTAACCAGTAGGCCTAGTAAATGTAAATTTTTACTACAGTTAATCCCCATCATTTGGTTACATTAATTTCTGTTAATGCATGTATTACAGTCATTTACCATTCTCATTCTCAGAGGGGAATTGTTGTTTGCAGAGTTCACAACCTGCTACACTTGTGAGAAACAAGTTTTGGTTTATTTCATAACCATCATTTAGGAGTTTTGTAAATGTTTTCATTGTCTTTTGTTTGGAGTGCTCCATGTGAGCGTTGAGGGAGTGTGCTAGCCTGAGCACAACAACCTGCTGAGTTTATACAATGTTGCACTTCACTAGCAACAGCTCAAGTCAAGACAGATAGAAAGGGAGGCAGACAGGTGGAGTAGAGAGATGAATGTTATTGAAAGAACCAGAATTTTCATCAGGATATTTTCTACTGTTTTTATTTGTTGGCTTTAGGCCTATGTACTTTACTTGGTTGACGATGGAAGATATAGGCCTACTTCTGCATTGGCCTATAGGCTATCTCTGAGTTCCATGCGCTAATTTCTTTAGCCGCCAATGGATCACGGTGTAGGCCAGTGTTGGCCTACATTATTGAAATGACACTGTTCCACGAAAATGCGCATATAAAAAATCTTCACCGGCACGCAGATAGGTAGAAATGGTAGGATACATTGTAAGCTTCCCCAAACTTGAAACTATGGTCTTTATTATAAACCGGGTGGTTTGGATACTGGATGCTGATTGGCTAAAACAGCATTTAGCCGTGTGTATGTGAGACAATATACCATGACTATGACGTTAGCCTTTTCACCTTGATATCATTGAGCCTTTTCACCTCGATAAAATGGCTACATCAACAATAGTTTGACATGCCAATGTAGAAAATAAGCATTTAGATGAACTTGAGAGAAACCTAAATGAAAAGAACATTGTGAAACAAACAAAGTGGGCACTTACCTGCTTCACTGACTGGTGTGCAGAAAAAGGGATACATTGTGAGTTTGGGAATACAACAAAAACGGAACTGAACGTCATTCTACAAGACTTTTATGGTTCAGTGACAAACATGAACGGCGAAGAATATTGGATTAGCAGCTACACTGGACTCAGAGCTGGTTTGAACCGACCTATCAACGACCCCCCCCTCTCAGTCTGGCATGGAATATACAGAAGGACACTGAATTCCCAACGAGCAACGTGTCTGTCGGCGTAATTAAAAAGTTGAGGAAAGAGGGGCGCGACAAAGCTGCCCACCAGTGAATGGATACATATGGTATGTAACTTTTAGCTAGCTAGCTCAATCATTCTAATGTACCCTGACAATATAACCGGTAGATATGTAGGCCTAACTATTAGCTTCGTTATTTTGTCTTATATGTTTCAGGTACACAAAAGAGCCGATGGGAGTGAACAATGCTGCCAAAGATCTGCAAAATGGTGGCCAGTCACAGATTTACACAAACCACTGCCTCCGAACAACCATAATCCATAAACTGTCGGATGCTTGGCTAGAGGCATGAGAAATACTGTCTGTCAGAGGACACAGATTCAAAACCCCTCTTCAATGTTACTGGAGGCCAAATCTCAAAGCTAGGAAGTGGTGGAGCACTATTCTCTCTGACAACACAGCAGCAGCTCCCCCAGCTAAAAGAACGGCATCCATTCCGGCAGCGTGGAGCCAACAAGAAACGATAACATGGGACCATTTTTTCATTTGTGCACAATAAATGGCAACATTCAGATCAACATTAATAAATAATTGGCATGTTAGTCACTCTAGAAGTGGTGCTAATGCTCGGTTTTTGCATACATGTAAGCTTGCTAGCTAGCCTGTGGTTATGTTGCATAGCAACCAGTCTAGCAACGAGACTTGTGTCCGGACTACTTTTTCTGGCGGAATGTATTTATTATGAATTTATTTATTAAAGCAACATTTTCAATTTAGATGTGTAGTTCCTTGCCTTACTGTGTTGGCAACCGGTTTATAAAAGCAATAAGGCACTTCGGGGGTTAGTGGTATAGTTGAAGTCGGAAGTTTACATAAACATTAGCCAAATACATTTAAACTCAGTTTTTCACAATTCCTGAAATTCCTTTAACTTCCTGACTGATGTGTTGAGATGTTGCTTCAATATATCCACATGATTTTCCTTCCTCATGATGCCATCTATTTTGTGAAGTGCACCAGTCCCTCCTGCAGCAAAGCACCCCCACAGCATGATGCTGCCACCCCGTGCTTCACGGTTGGGATGGTGTTCTTCGGCTTGCAAGGAGCCCCCTTTTTCCTCCAAACATAACAACGGTCATTATGGTCAAACAGTTCTATTTTTGTTTCATCAGACCAGAGGAAATCTCTCCAAAAAGTACGAACTTTGTCCCCATGTGCAGTTGCAAACCGTAGTCTGGCTTTTTTTATGGTGGTCTTAGAGTAGTGGCTTCTTCCTTGCTGAGCAGGCTTTCAGGTTATGTCGATATAGGACTTGTTTTACTGTGGATATAGATACTTGTGTACCTGTTTCCTCCAGCGTCTTCACAAGGTCCTTTGCTGTTGTTCTGGGATTGATTTGCACTTTTCGCACCAAAGTACGTTCATCTCTAGGAGACAGAACGAGTCTCCTTCCTGAGCGGTATGACGGCTGCGTGGTCCCATGGTGTTTATACTTGCGTACTATTGTTTGTACAGATGAACGTGGTACCTTCAGGCGTTTGGAAATTGCTACCAAGGATGAACCAGACTTGTGGAGGTCTACAATGTTTTTTCTGAGGTCTTGGCTGATTTATTTTGATTTTCCCATGATATCAAGCAAAGAGGCACTGAGTTTGAAATATATCCACAGTGGTATCAAATGGTGACTCAATTAGCCTATCAGAAGCTTCTAAAGCCATGACATAATTTTTTGGAATTTTCAAAGCTGTTTAAAGGCACAGTCAACTTAGCGTATGTAAACTTCTGACCCACTGAAATTGTGATACAGTGAATTATAAGTGAAATAATGTCTGTAAACAATTATTGGAAAAATTACTTGTGTAATGCACAAAGTAGATGTCCTAACCGACTTGCCAAAACTATATTGTGTTAACAAGAAATTTGTGGAGTGGTTGAAAAACGAGTTTTAATGACTCCAACCTAAGTGTATGTAAACATCAGACTTCAACTGTATAATGCATATATTCCACGGCTAAGGGCTGTATCCAGGCACTCCGCGTTGCGACGTGCATAAGAACAACCCTTAGCCATGGTATACTGGCCATATACCACACCCCCTCGGGCCTTATAGCTTAATTATAACACCCAAAACAAAATTTGTGCATGTGAGGTCCCGTGAAAAAAATGGGCCCATCCAACTGATTCGTTCTGGCGCCAGCCCTGGGAGTCAGACAGTGTTCTTTTTCAGCAACTCTGGCTAACGGCTACGATAATGTGTAGGGACTGCATCCTTCTTGTGCAGCGCATCCTTCTCAGAACAGCGCCGGAAGAAGATGGCTGCCGTTTTACAGCCCTCTAACCAATTGTACTATTATGTGTGTTTTTCCGCGTTATTTGTAATTTATTTTGTACATAATGTTTCTGCCATCGTCTCTTATAACCAAAGAGAGCTTCTGGATATCAGGACAGCGATTACTCACCTGGTATTGGACGAAGACTTTTTCTTCAACGAGGCGTTCGCGAAGGATATTCTACAGACTCCCGACAAGGCCCAGATCCCCGTCATTCGCGTGAGGAAGAGACGGAGATATCGTGGACGCAGATCCGGGTGCCTTGTAAGGATCCGACGGCGAACGAGTAAACTGCCTCTCCCATCAATCCTATTAGCCAACGTTCAAGCTTTGGAGAATAAAATGGACGATTTAAGATTACGGTTATCCTACCAACGGGACATTAAAAACTGTAATATCTTATGTTTCACGGAGTCGTGGCTGAACGACAACAATGACAACATTCAGCTAGCGGGCTATACGCTACATCGGCAGGACAGAACGGCAGACTCGGGTAAGACGAGGGCGGCGGTCTGTGTATATTTGTAAACAACAGCTGGTGCACAAAATCAAATACTAAGGAAGTCTCAAGGTTTTGCTCGCCCGAGGTAGAGTATCTTATGATAAGCTGTAGACCACACTATTTACCAAGAGAGTTTTCATCTATATTTTCATAGCTGTCTATTTACCACCACAAACCAATGCTGGCATTAAGATTGCACTGAATGAGTTGTACAAGGCCATTAATCAACAAGAAAACGCTCATCCAGATGCAGCGCTCCTAGTGGCCGGGGACTTTAATGCAGGGAAACTTAAATCCGTTCTACCTCATTTCTACCAGCATGTTAAATGTGCAACCAGAGGGGAAAAAACTCTAGACCACCTTTACTCCACACACAGAGACGCATACAAAGCTCTCCCTCGCCCTCCATTTGGCAAATCTGACCATAACTCTATCCTCCTGATTCCTGCTTATAAGCAAAAACTGAAGCAGGAAGCACCAGTGATTCGGCTAATAAAAAAGTGGTCAGATGACGCAGATGCTAAGCTACAGGACTGTTTTGCTAGCACAGACTGGAACATGTTCCGGGATTCTTCAGACAGCATTGAGGAGTACACCACATCAGTCACTGGCTTCATCAATAAGTGCATTGATGATGTCGTCCCCCACAGTGACCGTACGTACATACCCCAACCAGAAGCCATGGATTACAGGAAACATCCGCACTGAGCTAAAGGGTAGAGCTGCCGCTTTCAAGGAACGGGACTCTAACCCGGACGCTTATAAGAAATCCCGCTATGACCTCCGACGAACCATCAAACAGGCAAAGAGTCAATACAGGTCTAAGATTGAATCATACTACACTGGCTCTGACGCTCGTCGGATGTGGCAGGGCTTGAAAAACTATTACAGACTACAAAGGGAAGCACAGCCGCGAGCTGCCCAGTGACACAAGCCTACCAGACGAGCTAAACCACTTCTATGCTCGCTTCGAGGCAAGCAACACTGAAGCATGCATGAGAGCACCAGCTGTTCCGGGACGACTATGTGATCACGCTCTCCGTAGCCGATGTGAGTAAGACTTTTAAGCAGGTCAACATTCACAAGGCCGCAGGGCCAGACGGATTACCAGGACGTGTACTCCGAGCATGTGCTGACCAACTGGCAAGTGTCTTCACTGACATTTTCAACATGTCCCTGACTGAGTCTGTAATACCAACATGTTTCAAGCAGACCACCATAGTCCCCGTGCCCAAGAACTCTAAGATAACCTGCCTAAATGACTACCGACCCGTAGCACTGACGTCTGTAGCCATGAAGTGCTTTGAAAGACTGGTCATGGCTCACATCAACAGCATAATCCCAGAAACCCTAGACCCACTCCAATTTGCATACCGCCCCAACAGATCCACAGATGATGCAATCTCTATCGCACTCCACACTGCCCTTTCCCACCTGGACAAGAGGAACACCTACGTGAGAATGCTATTCATTGACTACAGCTCAGCATTCAACACCATAGTGCCCTCAAAGCTCATCACTAAGCTAAGGATCCTGGGACTAAACACCTCCCTCTGCAACTGGATCCTGGACTTCCTGACGGGCCGCCCCCAGGTGGTAAGGGTAGGTAACAACACATCTGCCACACTGATCCTCAACACGGGGCCCCTCAGGGGTGCGTGCTCAGTCCCCTCCTGTACTCTCTGTTCACCCATGACTGCATGGCCAGGCACGACTCCAACACCATCATTAAGTTTGCCGACGACACAACAGTGGTAGGCCTGATCACCGACAACGATGAGACAGCCTATAGGGAGGAGGTCAGAGATCTGGCCGTGTGGTGCCAGGACAACAACCTCTCCCTCAACGTGACCAAGACAAAGGAGATGATTGTGGACTACAGGAAAAAAAAGAGGACTGAGCACGCCCCCATTCTCATCGACGGGGCTGTAGTGGAACAGGTTGAGAGCTTCAAGTTCCTTGGTGTCCACATCACCAACGAACTATCATGGTCCAAACACACCATGACAGTCGTGAAGAGGGCACGACAAAGCCTATTCCCCCTCAGGAGACTAAAAAGATTTGGCATGGGTCCTCAGATCCTCAAAAAATTATACAGCTGCACCATCGAGAGCATCCTGACTGGTTGCATCACCGCCTGGTATGGCAACTGCTTGGCCTCTGACCGCAAGGCACTACAGAGGGTAGTGCGTACGGCCCAGTACATCACTGGGGCAAAGCTCCCTGCCATCCAGGACCTCTATACCAGGCGGTGTCAGAGGAAGGCCCTCAAAATTGTCAAAGACTCCAGCCACCCTAGTCATAGACTGTTCTCTCTGCTACCGCACGGCAAGCGGTACCGGAGTGCCAAGTCTAGGTCCAAAAGACTTCTCAACAGCTTCTACCCCCAAGCCATAAGACTCCTGAACAGCTAATCATGGCTACCCGGACTATTTGCACTGCCCCCCACCCCATCCTTTTTACGCTGCTGCTACTCTGTTAAGTATTTATGCATAGTCACTTTAACTCTACCCACATGTACATATTACCTCAACTACCTCAACTAGCCGGTGCCCCCGCACATTGACTATGCAACGGTACCCCCCTGTGTATATATAGCCTCCCTACTGTCACTTTATTCTATTGTATATATAGCCTCCCTACTGTCACTTTATTTTACTTCTGCTCTTTTTTTTCTCAACACTTTTTTGTTGTTGTTTTATTCTTACTTTTTTGTTTAAAATAAATGCACTGTTGGTTAAGGGCTGTAAGTAAGCATTTCACTGTAATGTCTGCACCTGTTGTATTCGGCGCATGTGACCAATAAAATTTGATTTGATTTGATTTGATTTGCAATTTCCGTTACAACAGACAGAGAAGGTTGTAACCTTCATAATGGTCTTGAATGTTTGTTCAAATCGCTGCAGGGTTTTTATGTAGGCTGTTCAGAAATATGAGGAAGAGACATAGGCTATGTTCGAGAGGCTCAAAACAGTAATGTATAATGGGAAAATTGTGACTGACTGACTACTGATCTACAAATAATAATGAGTAGTAAATTATGTTGCAAAGTTCTTTGTAGATCAGTCATTCGGCAGTCGCCTGCACTGTCGACTGCAATGTCGAACAAGCCCATAGGCTACATCATCATGGTTCATCATCATGGTTCATCATAATGGTTGATCATCATGGTTCAGAAGAGGGTGAGTAAAAAGACTGCTCATGCTCTCAAAATGTTGACGCCCAGAGATGACACGTTTCCGAGGTGAGCAGGACGATTATGAGATGAAGTTATGTCGGGATGCCACTGGGCCGCAAGCAAAGTCAGGAGAAGAGGAATATTGGGACAGGGACATAGAATGGTGGATTTCTGAGGAGGAATGGAGCTGAAAAAAGAGGAAGAAGTGGAAGAGAATGAGGAAAGCAGAGGTTGGATTTGAATTTGAGGAAGATGGTGATAAAAATGGAGATGGAGTGTCGATAAAGATTGGTGTCAAGTGCAAACAGAGTGAGCCGTGCACCAGACTGAGATCTAGAGGTGAAATGGAAGTGAATGAGGGCGAGTTAAGTGAGGTGGAAGGTGTGGTGAAGAGCTCGGAACCCAAGCCTGGCATTAATGGACATGATAAAGAAGAATCTGGTCCAGCAGGAGTTACATTTTTGGAGAAAGTGGATCCTTGCCTTTATAATAATAATAATAATAATATAATAATATGCCATTTAGCAGACGCTTTTATCCAAAGCGACTTACAGTCATGTATGCATACATTTTTACATATGAACCATGGCTTTTTACATATGGCTTTTTACATATGAACCATGGCTTTTTACATATGGCTTTTTACATATGAACCATGGCTTTAAAAAAGGAGTTGGGTGCAGTTGAATCAGTGAAGGTAAACTGTAGTGTACTTGTGATATTTGTTTGTGTTTCTTCTGACCAGAGGGAGCAGGCACTCCGTGTCACGCAACTTGGGTCAAGATCTGTTTCTTGCTTTGCTCTGAGGAACAGGGCAATATTGAAAGGAGTGATTTCTGGGGTAGCATTAAGTGTTGAGGTGGAGCAATTGAAGTTTAAGATTCCTGGTGTTGGTGAGGCTTGCCGTTTGGTGCGACGTAGACCTAGTGGGTAGCGTGGTGAAACAGAGGAGTCATTGTCAGTCCTTCTGAGTTTTGAGTCAGAGTCTCTACCAGACAAAGTCATGTTAGGATATATCAGTTATCCTGTTAGAGCTTTTGTGCCGAATCCACTGCACTGTTTCAGGTGCAACGTTTATGGTCATGTCGCAGCAGTTTTAGGAGGGAGATTCCAAGATGTGGGAAGTGTGCAGGAGGGCATGGGATAGAGGGTTGTGTAGTTTCGTTGGATAAAGTAGTGCGTGTCAACTGTAGGGGTGCCCATATTGCTGGGAATCAGAACTGTTTGGTGCGAGAGAGGGAAGTTAAGGTGGCTAGTGTCAGAGTAGTGCAGAAGGTGTCGTATGCTGAGGCAGTGAAGAAAGTAGAGGAGGATGGGTTAAGGGTGAAGGAAATTCAGAGGATCCTTGTGAGTAGTAGATCTGTGCCAGGACAGAGGGATAGGCCAAAGAGTGAGTATGCTTCAGTAAGGTTGGCTTCTTAGCATTCATAGCAATGGTTATTGCAGAAATGGAACATAAATCACAGAAAAGAGATGTTGTGATGGCAGCTGCAGATAAATATTTGGGTATACGAAATTTGACTTCAGAAGAGTTACAGTGTGTGTTGAGTGGTGGTGTCCCGTCCTCCCAGGCCGTTGGCATGGATCTGTAGCTTTGAGAAAGAGGTTTCCTAAGGGTTACCCCCTAGAGTCGATATCTGCACCCCCAAATAAATATAATTAGCATAATACAAAAATACCCATAAAAATCTGTGTGATGGAAAGTTTCTTGTGGGTTGACTGCACAAAGGAGTAAACCACACTATCACTTTAAGCAAGTTGGCAGTACTCCCAGAACATTGCTCTGGGAACTAGAAGGAGTGATACAATATATCTGTTTCAAGGTAAGAAGCCTCATGTGGTATAAATCAGTCACATACAGGAACCAACCATGCTTATATGACTTGTTTGTGTAGCAGTATAAGAGGACTGAAAGGGAACCTCCCCTTTAGAGTTTCATCAGGCTTGTATTGAGTTTGTGAACCTCTCCACGTGTTAATAAAGATTGCTTCATTTACTTTAATTTTGAGTCCTTAGTGGTGAATTTCCACGACATCCATCTAAGCTAAAGATATCAGTTGTTTTGCATGGGCTGCGTCTCAATCTACCGCATCCGCCGGTCTTCCGCATCTGCGGTGGAAGGTGGTCGAGCTACAGCGGTGTTTGTCAGACCATGAGACATTCTGAAAATCAGTCTTCTCACGAAAACGCCTGTATTACAAACTAATACTATGGAAAGATGAGACTCAAGAACATGATGGTGTTCCCCGTTTTGCTATATGACCTCCACAAGCATCCACAAGCATCACAGGACTCGTCTGAAGTCGGTACCACTGATCTGCCAACTTCTGTCTGTAGTGTCCAAACAGTTTGGGCTATACACTAATGACTCTGTGGAAAGGTGACTCTCACAAACACATACATCTCAGTTGTTTTGCTCTAGGATGCCCACAAGCCTCACAAGACTCGTCTGAAGGTAGCCCAGACACTTAAAAACAAACTTTATTTTGATTTATTTTTTCACTGTCTGTTTTTCCATATATGAATCTGTTATTCAATGCGTTTCTATGGACCAATAGCAGTGAGGCCAAATTCAATGTTTCATCAAATCATTTTTTAAATTTAATTTTGATACCTAAAGGGGTCCTAACATTCAAAATCAAATAGCTAAATTATCCTTGGTATGACCATCTTAAAACAATTCCATATGTTATTTTAGTAGAGGGACATCCCAAGGATCCCAGATAGCATGGACCGTTTCCAGAGGGGCGGGGCGGGGGCAAAAACTCTGTATTCACAGCCAAGTCTTCTTCTTCTTCTTTATGATTTGGTTGACAGATCACATCCAATTTTTAGGTGCATACACCGCCACCTACTCTACTGGTGTGTGAGGCCTTTCACAACCTACCTACATGAAATTCTTGATACAGTAATACAAAATTGGGGAAAAGGAAAATTACCCTGCTAACTATTAGCCCTCTCTAAAATCAAATACCACCCCATTCCACTATTTAACCCTATCTAATCCTACTCCAGACCAACAGTCTGAGAGGACAGAACACTACCACTCAACACCACCTGCAACACCACATTCCTTCGTCTCGTGCCCTCCTGCACACTTCTCACATCTAGGAATCTCCCTTCCTACACACTGCTGCAACATGCCCATAAACTTGACACCTAAAACACCGTAGTTACTTACACTTCCTAACTTGACCTTGTCGAGTAATGACTCTACTCAAAACTCAGCAGGACAGACAATGTTTCCCCACCCGCTCTGCGTCGCACCATACGGTGGGTGTCACAGACACCGGGAATCTTCCATTTCAACTGATCCTCCTCAACACAATGCCATCCCCGCTTTCAACGGCACCCTGCTCTAGAGAGCAAAGCAAGTCACATTTCTTGTCCCTAATCACGTGATCTGGAGTGCCCGCTCCCTCTGGACTGAAGAAACACAATAAATAATCACTATTCCACTGAGTTACTCTCAACAGTCCCCAACCTCTTCTCCACTCCTCTTCAACCTGACACCACATATGGATCAGCCAAAATGCAAGGATCCATTCCCTCCACAAATCTTAGTCCCACTGGGCCAGAATCATCATTTTCATCCTCGGGACGCTTGGCGGTCCTCACCGCAGGTACTACTCCATAAACTCGTCAGGTTCCATCTCTGAGCTACTAGGGGGCGTATCCCTCTTTTTGCACTTTGTGCCAACCTCCCTTACCACACCACTGCCCTCTACACTCAGCTCCTTCTCGGTGGTCATCACTGCACCTGCCACTCTTTTCATGTTAACTTTCCCTCTCTAGCTCTTCCAAAAGTTCTGTGCGATCCTCCATTCCATATTCCCTCAAAACATATTCCCCTTTTCTCCTTATCCGCCATCTTCTCCTTCACTAGATCTTCCAGAAGGCTTGTGCAATCCCACACTCCATATTTATTCATAATATGTCCACTTTTTTCCGTCATCTTCTTTCGTCCTACCTCCATTCATCCCCACGCGGTAATCTCACCCGCAGCCACGTCCTCGATCATAATGGCAAATGTAGGGCTATGGCTCCCTCAACTGGTGTAATCGAGTACTCACAGGCAACGCTGATTTACCGACTGTAGTGGGATATCTTGTTGACAATGTGGTCTTTGCTTCAACTTCTCTGGACATTCCTTCCGGTGCGTCAATTCAACATGGCAGCGACCGGGACTGTGGTAGGGATAGCGGAGCAAAACAGCACCGAAACGGGACAAATATTACCAGAATCCACATCTGGAGAACTGAAAAGACCTCAGTTCGGAACCCGTTTCCTGACAGACCCACGTCAAGTTTTTCAACATAACGCATGGTTCGTATTTTAGCATGCATACTGCTCGTTGTTGTGGTAGTACACACACATGAATAGCCCTTGATCAAGACTCTCAGTTCCATTACATTACAAAAGAGTCATTGGACGAAGGTGTCTTCTGTAAGGGGAGTTGGATCGTATCTTTCATATCAGCGAGATATCTTTTTTTTTTTTTTAAGGTTAAATTGACACACACCTTTTTATATAGGGTTAGGGTTCCCACACGGCCATATTTCCATGTTATCAAATCAATCAATCAATTTTATTTTATATAGCCCTTCGTACATCAGCTAATATCTCGAAGTGCTGTACAGAAACCCAGCCTAAAACCCCAAACAGCTAGTAATGCAGGTGTAGAAGCACGGTGGCTAGGAAAAACTCCCTAGAAAGGCCAAAACCTAGGAAGAAACCTAGAGAGGAACCAGGCTATGAGGGGTGGCCAGTCCTCTTCTGGCTGTGCCGGGTGGAGATTATAACAGAACCATACCAAGATGTTCAAAAATGTTCATAAGTGACAAGCATGGTCAAATAATAATCAGGAATAAATCTCAGTTGGCTTTTCATAGCCGATCATTAAGAGTTGAAAACAGCAGGTCTGGGACAGGTAGGGGTTCCATAACCGCAGGCAGAACAGTTGAAACTGGAATAGCAGCAAGGCCAGGCGGACTGGGGACAGCAAGGAGTCACCACGGCCGGTAGTCCCGACGTATGGTCCTAGGGCTCAGGTCTCTCAGTTGGCTTTTCATAGCCGATCATTAAGAGTTGAAAACAGCAGGTCTGGGACAGGTAGGGGTTTCGTAACCGCAGGCAGAACAGTTGAAACTGGAATAGCAGCAAGGCCAGGCGGACTGGGGACAGCAAGGTGTCAGCATGCCCGGTAGTCCTGACGTATGGTCCTAGGGCTCAGGTTCTCAGAGAGAAGAGAGAACGAGAGAATTAGAGAGAGCATACTTAAATTCACACAGGACACTGGATAAGACAGGAGAAGTACTCCAGGTATAACCAACTAACCCCAGCCCCCCGACACATAAACTACTGCAGCATAAATACTGGAGGCTGAGACAGGAGCGGTCCGGAGACACTGTGGCCCCATCCGAAGAAACCCCGGACAGGGCCAAACAGGAAGGATATAACCCCACCCACTCTGCCAAAGCACAGCCCCCGCACCACTAGAGGGATATCCTCAACCACCAACTTACAATCCTGAGACAAGGCCGAGTATAGCCCACAGAGGTCTCCACCACAGCACAAACCAAGGGGGGGCGCCAACCCAGACAGGAAGATCACGTCAGTAACTCAACCCACTCAAGTGACGCACCCCTCCTAGGGACGGCATGAAAGAGCACCAGCAAGCCAGTGACTCAGCCCCTGTAACAGGGTTAGAGGCAGAGAACCCCAGTGGAGAGAGGGGAACCGGCCTGGCAGAGACAGCAAGGGCTGTTCGTTGCTCCAGAGCCTTTCCGTTCACCTTCACACTCCTGGGCCAGACTACACTCAATCATATGACCTACTGAAGAGATAAGTCTTCAGTAAAGACTTAAAGGTTGAGACCGAGTCTGCGTCTCTCACATGGGTAGGCAGACTGTTCCATAAAAATGGAGATCTATAGGAGAAAGCCCTGCCTCCCGCTGTTTGCTTAGAAATTCTAGGGACAATTAGGAGGCCTGCGTCTTGTGACCGTAGCGTACGTATTGGTATGTACGGCAGGACCAACTCGGAAAGATAGGTAGGAGCAAGCCCATGTAACGCTTTATAGGTTAACAGTAAAACCTTGAAATCAGCCCTTGCCTTAACAGGAAGCCAGTGTAGGGAAGCTAGCACTGGAGTAATATGATCAAATTTATTGGTTCTAGTCAGGATTCTAGCAGCCGTATTTAGCACTAACTGAAGTTTATTTGGTGCTTTATCCGGGTAGCCGGAAAGTAGAGCATTGCAGTAGTCTAACCTAGAAGTAACAAATGCATGGATTAATTTTTCTGCATCATTTTTGGACAGAAAATTTCTGATTTTTGCAATGTTACGTAGATGGAAAAAAGCTGTCCTTGAAACAGTCTTGATATGTTCGTCAAAAGAGAGATCAGGGTCAAGAGTAACGCCGAGGTCCTTCACAGTTTTATTTGAGACGACTTTACAACCATCAAGATGAATTGTCAGATTTAACAGAAGATCTCTTTGTTTCTTGGGACCTAGAACAAGCATCTCTGTTTTGTCCGAAGTTTAAAAGTAGAAAGTTTTCAGCCATCCACTTCCTTATGTCTGAAACACAGGCTTCTAGCGAGGGCAATTTTGGGGCTTCACCATGTTTCATTGAAATGTACAGCTGTGTGTCATCCGCATAGCAGTGAAAGTTAACATTATGTTTTCGAATAACATCCCCAAGAGGTAAAATATATAGTGAAAACAATAGTGGTCCTAAAACGGAACCTTGAGGAACACCGAAATGTACAGTTGATTTGTCGGAGGACAGACCATTCACAGAGACAAACTGATATCTTTCCGACAGGTAAGATCTAAACCAGGCCAGAACTTGTCCGTGTAGACCAATTTGGGTTTCCAGTCTCTCCAAAAGAATGTGGTGATCGATGGTGTCAAAGGCAGCACTAAGGTCTAGTAGCACGAGGACAGATGCAGAGCCTCGGTCTGACGCCATTAAAAGGTCATTTACCACCTTCACAAGTGCAGTCTCAGTGCTATGATGGGGTCTAAAACCAGACTGAAGCATTTCTGATACATTGTTTGTCTTCAGAAAGGCAGTGAGTTGCTGCGCAACAGCTTTTTCTAAAATTTTTGAGAGGAATGGAAGATTCGATATAGGCCGATAGTTTTTTATATTTTCCGGGTCAAGGTTTGGCTTTTTCAAGAGAGGCTTTATCACTGCCACTTTTAGTGAGTTTGGTACACATCCGGTGGATAGAGAGCTGTTTATTATGTTCAACATAGGAGGCCAAGCACAGGAAGCAGCTCCTTCAGCAGTTTAGTAGGAATAGGATCCAGTATGCAGCTTGAAGGTTTAGAGGCCATGATTATTTTCATCATTGTGTCAAGAGATATAGTACTAAAACACTTAAGTGTCTCTCCCGATCCCAGGCCCTCGCAGAGTCTGTGCAGATCCAGGACAGCTAAGCCCTGGAGGAATACGCAGATTCAAAGAGGAGTCCGTAATTTGCTTTCTAATGGTCATGATCTTTTCCTCAAAGAAGTTCATGAATTTATTACTGCTGAAGTGAAAGCCATCCTCTCTTGGGGAATGCTGCTTTTTAGTTAGCTTTGCAACAGTATCAAAAAGAAATTTTGGATTGTTCTTATTTTCCTCGATTAAGTTGGAAAAGTAGGATGATCGAGCAGCAGTGAGGGCTCTTCGGTACTGCACGGTACTGTCTTTCCAAGCTAGTCGGAAGACTTCCAGTTTGGTGTGGCGCCATTTCCGTTCCAATTTCCTGGAAGCTTGCTTCAAAGCTCGGGTATTTTCTGTATACCAGGGAGCTAGTTTCTTATGACAAATGTTTTTCGTTTTTAGGGGTGCAACTGCATCTAGGGTATTGCGCAAGGTTAAATTGAGTTCCTCAGTTAAGTGGTTAACTGATTTTTGTCCTCTGACGTCCTTGGGTAGGCAGAAGGAGTCTGGAAGGGCATCAAGGAATTTTTGTGTTGTCTGAGAATTTATAGCACGACTTTTGATGCTCCTTGGTTGGGGTCTGAGCAGATTATTTGTTGCGATTGCAAACGTAATAAAATGGTGGTCCGATAGTCCAGGATTTTGTGGAAAAACATTAAGATCTACAACATTTATTCCATGGGACAAAACTAGGTCCAGAGTATGACTGTGGCAGTGAGTAGGTCCAGAGACATGTTGGACAAAACCCACTGAGTCGATGATGGCTCCGAAAGACTTTTGGAGTGGGTCTGTGGACTTCTCCATGTGAATATTAAAATCACCAAAAATTAGAATATGATCTGCTATGACTACAAGGTCTGATAGGAATTCAGGAAACTCAGAGAGGAACGCTGTATATGGCCCAGGAGGCCTGTAAACAGTAGCTATAAAAAGTGATTGAGTAGGCTGCATAGATTTCATGACTAGAAGCTCAAAAGACGAAAACGCCATTTTTTTTTTTGTAAATTGAAATTTGCTATCGTAAATGTTAGCAACACCTCCGCCTTTGCGGGATGCACGGGGAATATGGTCACTAGTGTAACCAGGAGGTGAGGCCTCATTTAACACAGCAAATTCATCAGGCTTAAGCCATGTTTCAGTCAGGCCAATCACATCAAGATTATGATCAGTGATTAGTTCATTGACTATGACTGCCTTTGAAGTGAGGGATCTAACATTAAGTAACCCTATTTTGAGATGTGTGTTATCAAAATCAAATGTTATTTGTCACATGCGCCGAATACAACAGGTGTAGCCCTTACAGTGCAATGCTTACTTACAAGCCCTTAACCAACAATGCAGTTTAAGAAAGAATACCCCCCAAAAAATACAATATAAAATAATAAGAAATAAAAGTAACAAATAATTAAAGAGCAGCCGTAAAAATAACAATAGCCACGGGGGGCCAGTATGAAAAAAAAATATATATATATATATATATATATATATATATATATATATATATGTATTCACTAACTGTAAGTCGCTCTGGATAAGAGCGTCTGCTAAATGACGTAAATGTAAAATGTAATATACAGGGGGTACCGGTACCGAGTCAATGTGCGGGTGCACCGTTAGTCAAGGTAATTGGGGTAATATGTACATGTAGGTAGAGTTATTAAAGTGACTATGCATAGATAATAAACAGAGAGTAGCAGCAGCGTAAAAGAGGGGTGGGGGGTCAATGAAAATAGTCTGGGTAGCCATTTGATTAGATGTTCAGGAGTCATGGCTTGGGGGTAGAAGCTGTTTAGAAGCCTCTTGGACCTACTAGACTTGGCGCTCCGGTACCGCTTGCCGAGTGGTAGCAGAGAGAACAGTCTATGACCAGGGTGGCTGGAGTCTTTGACAATGTTACAGCGCTTGTTTGCGGAAAACAGATTATTAGCTATCTGCGTCTTCGATCACCTGTGTGTAAATGGAAGACGGACGCCAGAAACATGTTCATTGTGTTAAAACGGTAAGTGTACATTTTGCATTTGTGAAATTATTTTGATGTGATATGAAAGTAGAGGGATTTATGTTTCTAGAACCTTACTGCAATTGACAATCGATTCACGTTTAAGTGGAGTATTTGGCTGTTTTGGCTTCCAGAGCCAATTTGCTTTTAAACAAAACATGTAAGGTCCTTGGACTATAAGGAGTAACGTTAGGCTCCATTAGTCTATTATTGGGATTACATATGGACAGAACAGAACTAGGCATGGGTAGCATGTCTTCCTCATGGTTTCTAATGGTGTTGGTGTCCCATTCACTTTCAGGGACAATGTGGAGTGGACAGAGGAGCAAGAGGCAGCTGCCAAGAAGAAGGTCCAAGAAAACAGTCAGCCCCTCCCTCAAGAGAAGCAAGGTTGGTTCTGAACCAGCATCTGGGTTTACAGGAGACGTCCTCCTTTAAGACCAGGAAGCAGCCATTCAACTTGCCATTCACCAGATTTTCAAGCTTAATAATGTCAAAATACGTTTGGTACTTACCAAAGAAAGGAGTTTCACTGAGCAAATATTGTCATTACTGCCGTCCCGGCCAGTATGTACTTCCAAAAAAGGTCTAAATAAAAAGTTCCATGGAACAGAGAAAATGCCTTTTATGGAAATAATCTAAGTGCCAAATCCACCTCATTACTGCCACCAGAGATCTTTGTATAATGACGAGATGCTCATGTCTCCGCCGATGTTCATGTCTCTGGCTGTGTTGGAGAGCATCAAAACGACTGCAGGCGACTGCCGACTGACTGATCCACAAACCACCTCATAAGTAACGACTCATTATTATTTGAAGATCTGTCAGTCAGTCACAATTTACCCATGATACATTGCGGTTTTGATCCTCTCGAACATGGCCAATGCCTTGTCTGAAAATAATCTAAGTATTGTTTTTGAGCAAGTGCACATGCGCCAAATCCACCTCTTCTGCACCTCCTTCAATATAAATAACACAATTAATATGCACTAAATAAATCATATCTTGAAATATACAATCACTGTAAAAACGTACCCTATATTGTCTACTTAATCTACTTACATGAAATACTGTGTAGCGCGGTGAAACAACAGATTAGGACGTTCATACACTGTTGTAAGTGATAAAATCAATTACCTTTCCTGCTGCTGGATTAGCCAACCTGTGCGTGGCAGCAGAGAGGAAAAGGCGAAGCGAGAGGTTCCACTCTCGCCAAAATCTGTCCAAAAATAAGCCCAATGGGTTTATTTTGGACCTAAGCTTGTCGGCTGCCTTCCCATTGTTAGGGCGGAGACATGAGCATCTCGTCATTATATACTGATCTCTGGTGGCAGTAATGAGGTTGATTTGGTACATTTCTCAAAACATTGGGAGTAGGAAGGCTCAGTGACTTTCAACGTGGCACCGTCATAGGATGCCAACTTTCCAACAAGTCAGTTCGTGAAATTTCTGCCCTGCTAGAGCTGCCCCGGTCAACTGTAAGTGCTGTTATTGTGAAGTGGAAACGTCTAGGAGCAACAACGGCTCAGCCGTGTAGTGGTAGGCCACACAAGCTCACAGAAAGGACAGCCGAGTGCTGAAACGCGTAGCGCGTAAAAATCATCTATCCTCTGTTGCAACACTCACTACCGAGTTCCAAACTGCCTCTGGATGCAACGTCAGCACAAGAACTGTTCGTCGGGAGCTACATGAAATGGGTTTCCATGGCCGAGCATCCGCACACAAGCCTAAGACCACAATGCGCAATGCCAAGCGTCGGCTGGAGTGGTGTAAATCTTGCCGCCATTGGAGCAGTGGAAACGCGTTCTCTGGAGTGATGAATCACGCTTCACTATCTGTCAGTCCGACGGACGAATCTGGGTTTGGCGGATGCCAGGAGAACGCTACCTGCCCGAATGCATAGTGCCAACTGTAAAGTTTGGTGGTGGAGGAATAATGATCTGGGGCTGTTTTTCATGGTTCATTCCAGACGATTCTGTGCTTCCACCTTTGTGGCAAGAGTTTGGGGAAGACCCTTTCCTGTTTCAGCATGACAATGCCCCCGTGCACAAAGTGAGGTCCATACAGAAATGGTTTGTCGAGATCGGTGTGGAAGAACTTGACTGGCCTGCACTGAGCCCTGACCTCAACCCCATCGAATACCTTTGGGATGAATTGGAACGACGACTGCAAGCCAGGCCTAATCGCCCAACATCAGTGCCCGACCTCACTAACGCTCTTGTGGCTGAATGGAAGCAAGAGTGGAGGCTGTTATAGCAGCAAAGGGGGGACCAACTCCATATTAATGCCCATGATTTTGGAATGAGATGTTCGACGAGCAAGTGTCCGCATACTTTTGGTCATGTAGTGTAAGTACCAGAACAAGATCAGTATATGTAGTAGTCAATTTGCATCTCTTCCACTCATTTGAACAGAGGACTTTGACTGCCGGGCGAACGAATACTGGAATAAATTCTACACCATCCATGAGAATCGCTTCTTCAAAGACCGCCACTGGCTCTTCACAGAGTTCCCCGAGCTGGCCCCACAGTGTCGTCTCAACCAGGAATCCAGTATTGGGGACCATAGAGCTGAGGACAGTGAACCACATGGTCTCGATCAGAGTCAGGGCCAAAGCAGTGAAGTCACCCCTTTGGCCCCTGGAGATGGTGACTTCCCTGGATCCAGTGCCATGTATCGCATACTGGAGGTGAGGACATATTGTATTGTATCATAGTATGACTGCAGTATCTGTTAGCTTGAGTGCCAGTCTGTTTGTGTTATTATGCCAACTCATTCAGTCATTGTAATGTCAAACATGTTTGTTGTGAGAATGAGCAATAGAGTTGGCAAGAGCACAAACAGATCTGGGACCAGCTAAGTATACAGTGAGGGAAAAATGTATTTGATCCCCTGCTGATTTTGTACGTTTGCCCACTGACAAAGACATGATCAGTCTATAATTTTAATGGTAGGTTTATTTGAACAGTGAGAGACAGAATAACAACAACAAAATCCAGAAAAACGCATGTCAAAAATGTTATAAATTGATTTGGATTTTAATGAGGGAAATAAGTATTTGACCGCTCTGCAAAACATGACTTAGTACTTGGTGGCAAAACCCTTGTTGGCAATCACAGAGGTCAGATGTTTCTTGTAGTTGGCCACCAGGTTTGCACACATCTCAGGAGGGATTTTGTCACACTCCTCTTTGCAGATCTTCTCCAAGTCATTAAGGTTTCGAGGCTGACGTTTGGCAACTCGAACCTTCAGCTCCCTCCACAGATTTTCTATGGGATTAAGGTCTGGAGACTGGCTAGGCCACTCCAGGACCTTAATGTGCTTCTTCTTGAGCCACTCCTTTGTTGTCTTGGCCGTGTGTTTTGGGTCATTGTCATGCTGGAATACCCATCCACGACCCATTTTCAATGCCCTGGCTGAGGGAAGGAGGTTCTCACCCAAGATTTGGCCCCATCCATTGTCCCTTTGATGCGGTGAAGTTGTCCTGTCCCCTTAGCAGAAAAACACCCCCAAAGCATAATGTTTCCACCTCCATGTTTGACGGTAGGGATGGTGTTCTTGGGGTCATAGGCAGCATTCCTCCTCCTCCAAACACGGCGAGTTGAGTTGATGTCAAAGAGCTCGATTTTGGTCTCATCTGACCACAACACTTTCACCCAGTTCTCCTCTGAATCATTCAGATGTTCATTGGCAAACTTCAGATGGGCCTGTATATGTGCTTTCTTGAGCAGGGGGACCTTGCGGGCGCTGCAGGATTTCAGTCCTTCACAGCGTAGTGTGTTACCAATTGTTTTCTTGGTGACTATGGTCCCAGCTGCCTTGAGATCATTGACAAGATCCTCCCGTGTAGTTCTGGGCTGATTCCTCACCGTTCTAATGATCATTGCAACTCCACGAGGTGAGATCTTGCATGGAGCCCCAGGCCGAGGGAGATTGACATTTCTTCGGTGTTTCTTTCATTTGCGAATAATCGCACAAACTGTTGTCACCTTCTCACCAAGCTGCTTGGCGATGGTCTTGTAGCCCATTCCAGCCTTGTGTAGGTCTACAATCTTGTCCCTGACATCCTTGGAGAGCTCTTTGGTCTCGGCCATGGTGGAGAGTTTGGAATCTGATTGATTGATTGCTTCTGTGAACAGGTGTCTTTTATACAGGTAACAAGCTGAGATTAGGAGCACTCCCTTTAAGAGTGTGCTCCTAATCTCAGCTCGTTACCTGTATAAAAGACACCTGGGAGCCAGAAATCTTTCTGATTGAGATGGGGTCAAATACTTATTTCCCTCATTAAAATGCAAATCAATTTATAACATTTTTGACATGCGTTTTTCTGGTTTTTTGTTGTTGTTATTCTGTCTCTCACTGTTCAAATAAACCTACCATTAAAATTATAGACTGCTCATTTCTTTGTCAGTGGGCAAACGTACAAAATCAGCAGGGGATCAAATACTTATTTCCCTCACTGTATGTGACCCTCAGGCATAATGTAGGCTAACCTATGTCCTTGTTTGATTCAATAGGTTGGCTGTGGTGTTGGCAACACCGTCTTTCCCATTCTGAAGACCAACAAGTGAGTGGTGGTTGGGACCACGTGTATGGGGCAGTCCCATTATGCAGGATGCAGCCTGTTCAGTTTTTATTTTTTATTTTTTTATTTCACCTTTATTTAACCAGGTAAGCCAGTTGAGAACAGGTTCTCATTTACAACTGCGACCTGGCCAAGATAAAGCATAGTAGTGCAATAAAACAACAACACAGAGTTACATATGGGGTAAAAAACATAAAGTCAGAAATACAACAGAAAATATATATACAGTGTGTGCAAATGTAGCAAGTTATGGAGGTAAGGCAATAAATAGGCTATAGTGCAGAATAATTACAATAGTATTAACACTGGAATGCTAGATGTGCAAGAGATTATGTGCAAATAGAGATACTGGGGTGCAAATGAGCAAAATAAATAACAATATAGGGATGAGGTAGTTGGGTGGGCTAATTTCAGATGGGCTGTGTACAGGTGCAGTGATCGGTAAGGTGCTCTGACAACTGATGCTTAAAGTTATTGAGGGAGATAAGAGTCTCCAGCTTCAGAGATTTTTGCAATTCGTTCCAGTCATTGGCAGCAGAGAACTGGAAGGAATGGCGGCCAAAGGAGGTGTTGGCTTTGGGAATGACCAGTGAGATATACCTGCTGGAGCGCAGACTACGGGTGGGTGCTGCTATGGTGACCAATGAGCTTAGATAAGGCGGGGATTTGCCTAGCAGTGATTTATAGATGGCCTGGAGCCAGTGGGTTTGACGACGAACATGTAGTGAGGACCAGCCAACAAGAGCGTACAGGTCACAGTGGTGGGTAGTGTATGGGGCTTTGGAGACAAAACGGATGGCACTGTGATAGACTACATCCAATTTGCTGAGTAGAGTGTTGGAGGCTATTTTGTAAATGACATCGCCGAAGTCAAGGATCGGTAGGATAGTCAGTTTTACGAGGGCATGTTTGGCAGCATGAGTGAAGGAGGCTTTGTTGCGAAATAGGAAGCCGATTCTAGATTTAACTTTGGATTGGAGATTCTTTATGTGAGTCTGGAAGTTGAGTTTACAGTCTAACCAGACACCTAGGTATTTGTAGTTGTCCACATACTCTAGGTCAGACCCGTCGAGAGTGGTGATTCTAGTCGGGTGGGCGGGTGCCAGCAGCGTTCGATTGAAAAGCATGCATTTAGTTTTACTAGTGTTTAAGAGCAGTTGGAGGCTACTGAAGGATTGTTGTATGGCATTGAAGCTCGTTTGGAGGTTTGTTAACACAGTGTCCAATGAAGGGCCAGATGTATACAAAATGGTGTCGTCTGCGTAGAGGTGGATCTGAGAGTCACCAGCAGCAAGAGCGACATCATTGATATACACGGAGAAAAGTGTCGGCCCAAGAATTGAACCCTGTGGCACCCCCATAGAGACTGCCATAGGTCCAGACAACAGGCCCTCCGATTTGACACACTGAACTCTATCTGAGAAGTAGTTGGTGAACCAGGCGAGGCAGTCATTTGAGAAACCAAGGCTATTTAGTCTGCCAATAAGAATGCGGTGGTTGACAGAGTCGAAAGCCTTGGCCAGGTCGATGAAGACGGCTGCACAGTACTGTCTATTATCAATCGCGGTTATAATATCGTTTAGGACCTTGAGCGTGGCTGAAGTGCACCCGTGACCAGCTCGGAAACCGGATTGCATAGCGGAGAAGGTACGGTGGTATTCGAAATGGTCAATTATCTGTTTGTTAACTTGGCTTTCGAATACTTTCGAAAGGCAGGGCAGGATGGATATAGGTCTGTAGCAATTTGGATCTAGAGTCAATCAATCAATTTTATTTTATATAGCCCTTCTTACATCAGCTAATATCTCGAAGTGCTGTACAGAAACCCAGCCTAAAACCCCAAACAGCTAGTAATGCAGGTGTAGAAGCACGGTGGCTAGGAAAAACTCCCTAGAAAGGCAAAACCTAGGAAGAAACCTAGAGAGGAACCAGGCTATGAGGGGTGGCCAGTCCTCTTCTGGCTGTGCCGGGTGGAGATTATAACAGAACCATGCCAAGATGTTCAAAAATGTTCATAAGTGACAAGCATGGTCAAATAATAATCAGGAATAAATCTCAGTTGGCTTTTCATAGCCGATCATTAAGAGTTTAAAACAGCAGGTCTGGGACAGGTAGGGGTTCCATAACCGCAGGCAGAACAGTTTAAACTGGAATAGCAGCAAGGCCAGGCGGACTGGGGACAGCAAGGAGTCACCACGGCCGGTAGTCCCGACGTATGGTCCTAGGGCTCAGGTCTCTCAGTTGGCTTTTCATAGCCGATCATTAAGAGTTGAAAACAGCAGGTCTGGGACAGGTAGGGGTTTCGTAGCCGCAGGCAGAACAGTTGAAACTGGAATAGCAGCAAGGCCAGGCGGACTGGGGACAGCAAGGTGTCATCATGCCCGGTAGTCCTGACGTATGGTCCTAGGGCTCAGGTTCTCAGAGAGAAAGAGAGAACGAGAGAATTAGAGAGAGCATACTTAAATTCACACAGGACACTGGATAAGACAGGAGAAGTACTCCAGGTATAACCAACTAACCCCAGCCCCCCGACACATAAACTACTGCAGCATAAATACTGGAGGCTGAGACAGGAGCGGTCCGGAGACACTGTGGCCCCATCCGAAGAAACCCCCGGACAGGGCCAAACAGGAAGGATATAACCCCACCCACTCCGCCAAAGCACAGCCCCCGCACCACTAGAGGGATATCCCCAACCACCAACTTACAATCCTGAGACAAGGCCGAGTATAGCCCATAGAGTGTCACCCCCTTTGAAGAGGGGGATGACCGCGGCAGCTTTCCAATCTCTGGGGATCTCAGACGTTATGAAAGAGAGGTTGAACAGACTAGTAATAGGGGTAGCGACAATTTCGGCGGCTAGTTTTAGAAAGAAAGGGTCCAGATTGTCTAGCCCAGCTGATTTGTAGGGGTCCAGATTTTGCAGCGCTTTCAAAACATCAGCTGTCTGAATTGGTGTGAAGGAGAAGCGGGGGGCATGGGCAAGTTGCAGCAGAGGGTGCAGAGTTGGTGGCCGGGTTAGTGGTAGCCAGATGGAAAGCATGGCCAGCTGTAGCAAAATGCTTGTTGAAATTCTCGATTATTGTAGATTTATCGGTGGTGATAGTGTTTCCTAGCCTCAGTGCAGTGGGCAGCTGGGAGGAAGTGCTCTTATTCTCCATGGACTTTACAGTGTCCCAAAACTTTTTGGAGTTAGTGCTACAGGATGCAAATTTCTGTTTGAAAAAGTTAGCCTTTGCTTTCCTGACTGCTTGTGTATATTGGTTCCTAACTTCCCTGAAAAGTTGCATATCGCGGGGGCTATTTGATGCTAATGCTGTACGCCACAGGATGTTTTTGTGCTGGTCAAGGGCAGTCAAGTCTGAGGAGAACCAGGGGCTATATCGGTTCTTAGTTCTGTATTTTTTGAATGGGGCATGTTTATTTAAGATTGAGAGGAAATTACTTTTAAGGAACAACCAGGCATCCTCTACTGACGGAATGAGATCTATATCCATCCAGGATACCTGGGCCAGGTCAATTAGGAAGGCCTCCTCGCTAAAGTGTTTTAGGGAGCGTTTGACAGTGATGAGGGGTGGTCGTTTGACCGCGGACCCGTTACGGACGCAGGCAATAAGGCAGTGATCGCTGAGATCCTGGTTGAAGACAGCTGAGGTGTATTTAGAGGGTAAGTTAGTCAGGATGATCTCTATGAGGGTACCCATGTTTACGGATTTAGGGTTGTACCTGGTAGGTTCGTTGATAATTTGCGTGAGGTTGAGGGCATCTAGCTTGGATTGTAGGATGGCTGGGGTATTAAGCATATCCCAATTTAGGTCACCAAGCAGTACAAACTCTGAGGATAAATGGGGGGCAATCAATTCACATATGGTGTCCAGGGCACAGCTGGGGGCTGAGGGGGTCTGTAGCAAGCGGCAACAGTGAGAGACTTATTTCTGGAAAGGTGGATTTTTAGAAGTAGAAGCTCAAACTGTTTGGGCACAGACCTGGATAGTATGATAGAGCTCTGCAGGCTATCTCTACAGTAGATTGCAACTCCACCCCCTTTGGCAGTTCTATCTAGACGGAAAATGTTATAGTTGGGGATGGAAATTTCAGAATTTTTGGTGGCCTTCCTGAGCCAGGATTCAGACACTGCTAGAACATCAGGGTTGGCAGAGTGTGCTAACGCAGTGAATAACTCAAACTTAGGAAGTAGACTTCTGATATTTATGTGCAAGAAACCAAGACTTTTGCGATTACAGAAGTCATCAAATGATAGCGCCTGGGGGAGTAGGAGTGATACTGAGGACTGCAGGGCCTGGGTTAGCCTCTACATCACCAGAGGAACAGAGGAGGACTAGAATAAGGATACGGCTAAAGGCTTTAAGAACTGGTCTTCTAGTGCGTTGGGTACATAGAATAAAGGGGGCAGATTTCCGGGTGTTATAGAAAAGATTCAGGGCATTATGTACAGACAAGGATATGGAAGGATATGAGTAAAGTGGAGGTAACCCTAAGCGTTGGGTAACAATGAAAGAGATAGCATCGCTAGAGTCATCAATTGAGTCGGTCTCCGCGTGTATAGGGGAGGTGCAAAGGAGCTATCTAATGCAGGTTTAGCTAGGCTGGGGGGTCTACAGTGATATAGTACAATTAGAAATAACCGAAACAACAATAAACTAACCATGTTTGGGCTGAGGCTAAACATAAACAGGATGTAGTACCGTAAAAAGGAACAGTCCAGCAGATATCAGCTGTATAGCTGAGTTATCATAAGGTCCGGTGGTGAAGCACTAGTAAGAGGCCACGGCCAGCGGGCCAGGGCTAGCAGATGGATGGAATCTTCGTGGTTAACGTCGTAACCACATCAGACGATTTCGTCCGCAGACCAGTCGTGTAGGATCGGCGGGGCTCCGTGTCAACACTAGGTGGTCCCGTATACTAGCTACTACCCTCTTCGTACGCACATGCTGTATATCTGCTATTCAGATCTCAATATGTTTTAGATGCAACCCTCTTAGCACCTCCATGTTCCCTGACCCTGTCTTCTTTGTGTGTGACAGTGACCCTGGGCTCTTTGTCTACTGCTGTGATTTCTCCAGCACCGCTGTGGAGCTGGTCAAGGTGAGAAGGAGAAATGCTTGATAGATGATGTCATTAGTTGGCTGATAAATAGATTCATTTATATTGTCCCTTTCACCACCAGGCTAATTCAGAGTATGACCCCGGGCGCTGCTATGCCTTTGTTCATGACCTGGGTGATGAGGGAGCTATTTACCCTGTCCCAGACGCCAGCCTGGATGTTATAGTGCTCATCTTTGTGCTCTCAGCCCTGCATCCTGACAAGTAAGCCACCCCTGTGTGATGTGTGTGTTTGAGTGTGGCAACAAGCAAGTGTGGGTGCATGTATGTGTGTTTGCTTGCGTGTGTGTGATAGGGAAAATTAAGTGCAATCAAATTCCCATGTCATTCTTTTTCTCTGTCAGGATGCAGGCCTCCATCAGCAGACTGGCTCGGCTGCTGAAGCCTGGAGGAGTGCTACTGCTCAGGGACTATGGACGCTATGACATGGCACAGCTACGCTTCAAGAAAGGTTAGTTACCATAGGCACTCATGCGTGGGACTGTGTGTGATCCAATCAAATTGTATTGGTCACATATATATATTTAGCAGATGTTATTGTGGGTGTAGCGAAATGCTTGTAAATTGTGATTAGCAATATGTACATGTTTTTGGGAAAATTTATTGAATGTGTTCCTTTTTCAGGAAGGTGTTTGTCAGATAACTTTTATGTCCGGGGTGATGGAACACGAGTCTATTTCTTCACTCAAGGTAATAAATAAATCAAAGCAAAAGGCTGGTATGTACTGCTTTTTAACCGTGGTAATTTGCAAATTTTGTTTTTTTCCTTCTAAACTTTCTGGGTTTTTTGTGTATAATATCTCCATGACATCTCTCTCCAGATGAACTACATGACTACTTCAGTGAAGCGGGTCTGGAGAAGGTCCAGAACATGGTGGACCGGCGGCTGCAGGTGAACAGAGGAAAGCAGCTGACCATGTACCGTGTCTGGATCCAATGCAAGTACCGCAAGCCTCATACCCAACCAACAGAGTCACAGGAGTGAGCCAGGAGCAGCAGAGAGAATACTGCGGTTTATGTCTCAACTAGTGTCTGAGGTAGAAGTGGGACTGCAACCCCTGGGAGGGGTGGATAGAATTGGGATACCTCCATGAGACAATTGTGATTATGGACACCATGGAGATGGATTGAGGGGTGATGTGTGTGCAAAGCATTAGACATGTTTTGCTATTGGGTTCCTTCAGCCATTTGTCTACACAGCTCTGGGTTCCCCCAGGTGCCTTTTGATAATGTATCTCTGACTGAGAGGTGGACATGACTCAGAAACGGCATATAGAGAAGGCTGATGAGCTCATGAAACCTGAACAAAGGGCTGGAAACCCAATATACTAATGTTTACATTCAACAGACTGTTTACCATAATCCATTATTTTAGATAAATTGTGCTGTATGATTTTTTTAAAATTACATTTACACCTTCAAAATGATTAAAAAACAATGTGTGAACCCATCATTGTCACATGATTCCTTTCAGATAATTGCCTTCACTTCACATATCAAAAGATTATTATTATTATTATTATTATTATTATTATTATTATTATATTATAAAAGATGATTGCATTGAGCTTGTTTGTAAATCGACTTCAATTGGTCTAGACCAAAGGTTTGGCGGCAGGCGTGGTTTGAACAATCTCACGAGAATAAAGGAGATTTACCGATTATTGTTTACATTACAAAAAAAAAAGAGAAACCGAACCGAATCGATCCGGATTCAACTGAAATGATCGGAACAACACAACTTCCGTAACATATTGTTTGCTAGGGCGAGGAAGGTGAAGCCGAACACCAACTTTGTTCTGATTGAGCACAGAATTAGACCGAACATATCAGATCGGATGACAAAATTATAACACAAAATACCCACATTGTTGGATCTATGTGCGATGAAAAGGGCAAGTGATGGCCATTGTTCGGGATAAAATACCCCGAAAGAGGCATGGTACGGCCCTTGAAGAAAGGAATGTGAACCTGGGGATACCCGTGTAGGGAGTGCAGAAAGGAGGGTTCGGGATACCCCAGGTCTTCTAGGCCGAGAAGGGAATTATCAGTCGTTATTGGGGGGCCAAGCAGACGATCGTCTCCTGACTGGTTAACAAATCAACACCGAAAAACGGGGATTTGGACGAGGCCTTGTTTGGCAGTGTCGAGGTAGGGAGACAAGAATCTTGGACAAATAAAGATTGGACCCGTGGAAAATATAATTACAACAGGTAACCTTGGTCTAGTTGTATTGTTCATGTTTTATTTCTAACATAAAACGTTGGGTTGGGTCAGAATAATATTCCTGAAAAACAGCAGTTTTCATGTAGCTAACGTTAGCTAGCTAGCTAACGTTACATGTTAGTCGAACATTTGCCATATCGCTATCCATCACCCTTAGCCAAGTAGTTAGCTAACTAGCTATCAATTCCTCTCTTAAATTGACCATTTTGCAAGTAGGTATATTTGGGAAATATAAAATATATTGCTTTTTAGTTACCTAGCAGACATATTCGCCAACGAAGTGACCAACTTGCTAGTTACTAGTTAGCTGCACCAGGTGGCTAACGTCTGACGTTAGCTATGTACTGTAGTTTAACTAGTTCGCTAACAAGCCTTTAGCTACAAAAACATGGACGTTTGGAATGCCATCACCAACAAGGCAGCCAAACCCATAGACTAGCCAAGGGGGACCTGAATTATTGACACGTCAACTAATGTAATGAACACATGATCATGAGTCATGACCAGGTCTATCATGTTACTCTCATTGTTAGTATTTTGTCCCCTGCAAGTGGTTGATGGCTGCCTGTAATATTTGACCAGCTAGCTAGTTGATTTGAAATAACATTAACAAGATGGTTGGTCGCTGGCCTGACCCTTCTTGCCAAAACTGTCTGCTTCGTCACCTAGCCAGTTAACTATGTGGCAAAATGACTAAATCAGATTCACTAATCTTATCACGATACTGTAATCAGTTTTCAAACCATATTTGCTTAAATGTCCCATGTCAGCACTAGAGTATGCATAGCTCATGCCTGTTTAGTCTTTGCTTGCTTTGGTATTTTAAACAAAAAACAGGTGTGTCCGAGGTTATCCATGAGTCACAGTTTCTAAGAATGTATAGTTGCATGCATCAACACATTCATCTATACACAACCCTGAACTGGCTGTCCTGTAGCTCAGTTGGTAGAGCATGGCGCTTGCAAAGCCAGGGTTGTGGGTTCGTTTCCCCCGGGGGGCCAGTATGAAAAATGTATTCACTCACTAACTGTAAGTTGCTCTGGATAAGAGCGTCTGCTAAATGACTAAAATGTAAATGTAAAATGTTGTTTTACTAAATCATAACGCTGTTGTCAGATGACTTCCAACCCCTTTTATTCTTACTCTGTGTGATAATAATAATAATAATAATATGCCATTTAGCAGACGCTTTTATCCAAAGCGACTTACAGTCATGTGTGCATACATTTTTACATATGGGTGGTCCCGGGGATCGAACCCACTACCCTGGCGTTACAAGCACCATGCTCTACCAATTGACCTACAGAGGATGTGCTTGTCTGTGCTATGGAAAGTGAACAGATGTGATATCAAATTGTGTGTCTTTTGCTCATTGTCCCTGCAGCCATGATGGAAGAACTGCACAGCCTGGACCCGCGGCGCCAGGAGCTGCTGGAGGCTCGCTTCACTGGGGTCGGCGTGGCTAAGGTCTGTGTTACTACACTATATCATTGGTGATGAGAGAGGCCTATATAGGGGGGTCCTGCTCCTTTCCCGCTCCACCCTTTCCCCTAATGTAGGACTGACAGAACGGGATCTTAGTATTGCACATTTATTTTAGGACCATATCTATCTTTCTTTGTCTCTCTCACCCATTCTCTTTGTTTCTCCCTTTCTTTGTTTGATTCTCTATTTCTGGTTGAGCTTGGCCAGGGACAGGCTAGCCCCCTCCGCCTCTCTCTCTCTGGAGAATGTAGAGCTGTGTGTCTGTGTTTGTTGGCTGGTGTGATTTGGTATCCTGTCCTCCTGGCTCATGATGTGGTGGCTGCATATGCAAGTGCCGAGGACTGCCAAGAAGGGAACGGGCAGGAGGGTGAAGTGGGGCAAGGAAGGGCAGGAATGCCGGTCACCCTCACGCATAGAAACCCTGGCCAGATGTTATGGCAGTAACGCTCTGGCTTTTGATTAGAGGTCCTGCCTGGTGGTGCTGAGGTAGACTCCATCTTAGAGAGCTGCCTTTGTGGAAAGTGAACCGGAGCCCAGAGAGCGAATCAAAGCCAGGACTGGGCTCTATGCCAGCCATAGGCAGAACTGAGCCCAGAGCATGGTGCTGTTGCAGAGAAAATGGTGGCTCCCGCTAAGGCATCACGCCACGACCGCCCGTCTGACCAGGGTCCGTCTGACAGAGTTGCAGTGTGTGGAAAGAGTGGGAGAGAAAGAAAGGAAGTATTAGCCTAGAGAGAAATGAGAGACATATAGCCTGCCCTGGTGTTGGAGGTCTGAAAGCCCCAGGATATGGTGGGGGCAGCTCAGCCTGTGTCTCTCGGCCTTGAACAGCCCTGTAGCTCTGCTCCCTATCAGTCATCCTGAGCTGCCTTAGAAGCATTGTGGGCGCGGCTTAAATCGGTCCAGAATTGGCGGCAGAGGGAAATTTGCTGTTTTTCAGCTAATTTCCTGCAATTCTATGCATTTTTCCATGGAGCTCAGATAATTTTGTAGAGGGAAAGCTAATTTCCTGCATTTCTAAGCATTTCTGTGTTTTTATTCTTAAACATTATAACATAACCAATGGGGACCCCAATCGGTGTCCCTGGGCATGTACCCTGCGTGGCCCGTCAGTAATCCAGCTATTCCAAAAATACTCCTAAATTCATTGTTGTTGAATTTTTGATTCTCCCTGACTGTCTAGCTAGCTTTTATTTTGGTGATTTCTAGTTCTCAAAGATTATATATATATAATGTCAATTATATTATATCTGTCAGGGTGTAGCGTTTTTCCATCCTAAAAATGTATTTACAGGGAAACAGTGAAAGCCCTCAATACCCTATCTGAGTAGTAGGATTTTCTAATTATTTGAACAAGGCTGGAGAGAATGAAGATGAAATAATGAAAGGTGAGAGCGTGAGGGAGAAAAAGATTGAGAGAGAGACCTACTCCCACCTGCATTAGTTATGTCTGATGTTCAGCAATTTCAGGTTCAATTTAGTTAGAGGGAGCAGCATTATGTGTCCAGAATGACTAAGTATGTTTCTCTGATATGGCAGAGCCTGTTGAATTCAAAAGTGAGCAGTGAGTCATTTGAGTGACAGGCATCACCTAGGGAACAGACATTTAGAATTGTTAGGGTAGGTACAGTGTGGAGACTAATGGTGATGATATTAGCTCAACCTTATTCCTCTCTGACTCTCTTCTGCTCTCTCTTTCTCTCACAAACAATTACTCACCTTATCTGTTCACCAGACAGTAGCCATGGGGAGAAACAGTCAGTCAAATGAAAACAGAAAGCACAAGCCCCCATCCCTCCCTTCCACACCCCTGGTTTAACTGTGAATTAAGTTTAGTCCCTTCCTGCCCTTGGCATATCCTTCCACTCTTTGTCTGATGTGTAATTGTGTGGGGTTGTTTGTTTGTTTGTTTGTTTTGAACAGGGTTCAGGCCACAATGAGTCATCCAATCAGAGCCTGTGCAGCGTGGGCTCTCTCAGTGACAAAGAGCTGGAGGTCAGAGTCCCACAGCTGTGACGCCATACATCTTTTCACTCTTGTTAGATGATATTTTATACATCTTCCACTGTCATAAAGTTTCTCCTACTCTTTTTCCAGACCCCAGAGAAAAAGCCTAACGACCAGAGAACGAGGAAGAGGAAAGCAGAACCGTATGACGGCAGCCAAGGTGAGGTGTCTCTCCCTTCCTGCATGATCTCTCTCATGCACCTCAGTCGTGCCTTGCCGGCAGCCATTTTGTGTCAGAGTTGATCAACGGCCCACAGATTTTCTGCCTTTTTTTCTCTTCTCCAGGGAAAGGAGGAGCAAGAGGACAGAAAATTAGTGATTATTTTGAGGTGAGTGTGCGCACTTTTTGTCAAAACGCATCCATAGCATAGCCTACATAATGTAGCTTTGAATTCCTACTCTTTTCTTCTGACCTTTCCATTAAATCTCTGTCAGTTTGCGGGGGGTAGCGGACCTGGTACCAGTCCTGCCAGGAGTCTCCCTCCAGTTGTCCGCTCCTCCCCACAACATCACTCCCTCTCCAACCCCCCAGGCACGGTGAGCATTCTCCCTCACTTCTCCCTCCTCCCTTTTCATTATACCTTTTTTCTCCCCCCCGTTCCTAACGAACCTATCACGTCCTTCAAACTGACCTGAATGCAAAGCAGAATGTTACTGTGGTCCATGACATGATGTTAGTGGTATGTGTGGATGTCTTTGTATCCCAGATGCAGCAGGGCAGCCCATCCTCTATGGGTTCAGCCAACACAGAGCACTCAACCTGTTCCCTGAAGCCTGTCTCCCTCTACATGAACCACAAAGCCACACAGGTAGCTGTTACCTTACACCATCTGTACACATACACACACACACACAGAGCACTGGTGATGTCTGTAATAACTCCTGTATGATATGACATGTCTCCTTGTTTCTAATGACTGTTTGATTCCATCCCTCTCTTCATCTCTATTTCTCGTCATCCTGTTCTCCTCCTGCAGTCTGACCTGACGGTAGAGAAGCTAAATGCTATTGAGAACAACAAGAACTCTGACCTGGAGAAGAAGGAGGGGAGGATAGATGACTTACTGCGGGTGGGTACACATCTGCTATCAATGCGCCTTTGTTTTCCATTCTTTCTTCTAATGGAATAACATGTTCTTGGCCTCGTCATAAGATAGGTTTATTCTCCAGATATGGAAACAGATCTCCTCAGAAACGACCAACTGACAACTTTAAAACAGCTTTGTTTAATTTAATGTGATTTTGACCTGTGCTGTGTTCTGTTTCAGGCGAACTGTGACCTTCGACGGCAGTTGGATGAGCAGCAGAGGATGCTGGAGCGGTACAAAGAACGCTTGAACAAATGTGTGACCATGAGCAAGAAGCTGCTAATCGAGAAAGTGAGTTCTCCCTCTGTCTCTACCAGAGTCTAGAATACCTTAACCCATGTCTTTTGTCTTGACCAAGGACTAGCTTTCCCCAGGTATAATGTGTGTGTGTGTTCTCTCCCCCCAGTCGAAGCAGGAGAAGATGGCGTGTCGTGACAAGAGCATGCAGGACCGTCTTCGTCTGGGTCACTTCACCACCGTCCGACATGGTGCCTCATTCACAGAACAGTGGACCGACGGATATGCCTTTCAGAACCTTATCAAGTAAGGGCCACTCAAAAGCCTCTCTCACTCTGCATCTCATCCTCTCCTCCTTCATACTCCTCCTCTCTACCCTCCTCTGTTGTTTTTAATCTCACTCTGTCTGTCTCTCTCTCTCTCACGCACATATCAGCACTAGAGGGAAAGATGGATAGATTAGCTCAGCCTTACCAGCACTGACCATCCCCGTCACCTGTCTGTCTGTCTTGTCTCTAGGCAACAGGAGAGGATCAACTCCCAGCGAGAGGACATAGAGAGACAGAGGAAGGCTCTGGCCAAGAGGAAACCACCCTCCATGGCCCAGACCCCTCCCCCTAGCCTGGAGCAGAACAAACGCAAGAGCAAGGCCAACGGAGCTGAGAGCGACGCGTACGTACCTCGCCTCTTCCTCGCTCTGTTCAAATGCATACATTTTCCCAGGTTTGGTTTTGTGTATGATGGGGAGTTTCTTCTTCTTACAGGTTATCGCAGGCGGAGTATCACGAGCAAGAGGAGATTTTCAAACTAAGACTGGGCCATCTCAAGAAGGTAGGGTGCTGTTTACATGCAGTGTGTATGTATTTTTTGTACTGTTGATCTGTTGGTTCCTGTAAAAGCAGCTAATATGCTTGCTGTGTATTGCAGGAGGAGGCAGAGATCCAGGCTGAGTTGGAGAGGTTGGAGCGCGTACGGAACCTGCACATCCGCGAGCTCAAGAGGATCCACAACGAGGATAACTCCACGTACGTGCTCTCTACCAGTGTTACTGTGTTCTCTTATTTGTGTGTGCTCTCTGTTTTGACTTTTGATCTAAATATGTCTGATTTCCACAACAGGTTCAAAGACCACCCTACGTTGAACGACCGGTACCTACTACTCTACTTACTAGGCCGAGGGGGCTTCAGTGAAGTTTACAAGGTGAGAGCACTCTGCCCGCTCATCAACAGTCATTGGAACTGACCTTTTGTCATCATGGTCAAAAGCATAGTTGTATACCTATTGAACTAAGTACAGCGACTACATAGTCTAAAGGATTTCTCATGATGAACTTTTGACGTTCACCTGAATCAATTTTTGAAGTCGGTGCCAAGTTTTCATAGGATTTCATATTGGTGCCAGGTTTCTCTCAGATATGATAACGAATAATGGATGTGATGTTAGAATTATTTATTTGGAATTGATATTGATGTCATGTCTCTATCACTTTTGAAGGCCTTTGATCTAACGGAGCAGAGATACGTCGCAGTCAAAATCCACCAGTTGAACAAGAACTGGAGGGAGGAGAAGAAGGAAAACTACCACAAGTGAGTGTTGTCTATTTCTTATCATAGATGCTTTTGGATAAGATAGACAAACCTTTTTCTCAGAGTGATATGGGTAATAAAAGCACTTTGGATTTAATATTGGAGTTAAACGTGGTCTCTCTCTGTTTCAGACACGCATGTCGAGAGTATAGAATCCATAAGGAGCTGGACCACCCGCGGATAGTCAAACTCTACGATTACTTTTCACTCGACACAGACTCGTAAGTCCCCCCTCTCAAACAGCAGCAGAACATATCCAACAAATCTTTGGAATAGAACATGAGTTTTTTGGGGGTTTCTAATTCTGGTGTTAATTTTTCTTTCAACTCTGTATCCTACTGTTTTGAAACAGTACCTCACAGTTGGTTCCTTTGTCTCTCGTTGTGGAACAGGCTCTGTATGGTTCTAAACTAAAACAGTACCACACAGCCGATTCAACTCTCGCTCTCGTTGTTCTGTGCAGGTCTAGAGTTAAACAGTGCCACATCCTTTCTCTCTCTCTCGTTATGTCACAGGGTCTGTACGGTTCGAGATGAAACAATACCTCATTGTGGGTTCCTCTGTCTCGTTGTGTTCCAGGTTCTGTACGGTTCTAGAGTACTGTGAGGGGAACGACCTGGACTTCTACCTGAAGCAGCACAAGCTGATGTCAGAGAAGGAGGGCCGCTCCATCATCATGCAGATGGTCAACGCCCTCAAGTACCTCAACGAGATCCGCCCGCCCATCATCCACTACGACCTCAAACCTGGTGGGTACACACAGCAACGGATCGCACGGACGCTAGCATGGCAGCAGTTACACTGCAATAGTATTACCAGGTCAACACTTACACTGATGCGATCACTTGCATGTAAAGCAAGTTGAAACGATGACGGCAGACTAAAACGAGACAAGATAACTGAGTGAAAGGTCTCTTTTGACTCTTAAGGCTGGTTTACTGTTGATCTATCGACATCGACAGTCTGTAGACTGTTGTCACAGTGACATCATGAACATTCTATAGTTGTCTGACATCAAACTTGTCGTTGTTGTTATGATATGCATGACAGCAGCCTGGTGGTCCAAATTGCACTTTATAACTGCTGTATTTTAACACCAATAAACCCATCAGTTTAAAAAACGAATTCGATATATGTCAATCTAGCAAGCCAGACAACTAAAAGCAACTTTAGAAACAATGTTTTGGTTTATTTCTAGCTCGTTAGAAGGCTAGGCAGTTCCAATAATGACCAGAGCGTAGCTGACGTCATAACATTTGCACATTTTTATTAATTATTACAGGAAAATAAACTCTCAACACGATAATTGTTCAAGGTAATGGCAACCATGACAACACACTTCTTTTCATCTGTCTGCGACAAAGAAACCGACAGTCTCAACGACGGTCTACAGACATTCCACCGGAGTATAAATTAAATGTTGTTTTAACCAGCGCAACTTGTCACATTCGAATTGTCTACAGACATGTTGTTAGACCAAGTATAAACCAGCCTTGACAGTATATTACTGAGAAATGTCCATGTTCATTATGACCTTTATGTCTTGACCTCTGACTTGATGTTTCCTCAGGCAATATCCTCCTGGTGAATGGCACAGCCTGTGGGGAGATCAAGATCACCGACTTCGGCCTGTCTAAGATCATGGACGACGACAGCTACAACTCAGTGGACGGGATGGAGCTGACCTCGCAGGGTGCAGGGACCTACTGGTGAGGCTCCACACAAAATATATATATATATTTTTTTTTTATGGGATCTTGTTTGGATGATCGTTCATATGTTATTATTGTGGAAAGAATGTTGCTCTAATAAATCATCTTCCCTTGCAGGTACCTTCCCCCAGAATGCTTTGTGGTGGGTAAAGAGCCTCCTAAAATCTCCAACAAGGTGGACGTGTGGTCAGTGGGAGTCATCTTCTACCAGGCTCTGTATGGACGCAAGGTAATGCAAGCAAGCACGCACACACTACTAACTACTCTCAGAATTGTATTCATACTCTTTATATTCCATTAAGAGATGAGGACGGTTTGTGTCGCTAACTTTTACCTTTTGCTCTTTCTTTGTCGTTCCCTCCAGCCCTTTGGCCATAACCAGTCTCAACAGGACATCCTACAGGAGAACACAATACTGAAGGCAACAGAGGTGCAGTTTCCCCCCAAACCAGTGGTCACTCCAGAAGCGAAGGTACTACTTGTTTTCTGTCTGTCCCTCACCTTTCTCTGTCATTTGTTAGTCCATTCCTTAAAATCTTCCTCACCTGATGTTGTTTCTTCATCCCTCTTTCACTTGTATGTTACTTTACACATTCATCTCTTTCTGCTCTGTAAACAAACTCTTCCCCAGTCACACCCTCTCTAAATGTCCCCTCCTTATCTCTCTCCAGGCCTTTATAAGGCGCTGTCTAGTCTACCGAAAGGAGGACCGTATCGATGTGCACCAGCTAGCCAGTGACCCCTTCCTCATGCCTCACATCCGCAAGTCTGTGGCCACGTCCGGGGCCGCTGGCACGGCTCTACCCTCCACCTCCAGCTCCTCCAACAGCAGCGCCTCAAACTGAGCCCTCACTATCTATCTCACTAGGAACTGACTGACTGACCTGAGTGGAAGGTGGAGGTAGGGGTGGCTGCCTGATTCAGCCCCCTCACCACTTACCATCCTGCTATGTCCTGCCATGGGCTCAGCACCCCAGGGAAACCTCTTGGGTGCAGGCAGGGGGAGCGTGAGGAATCATGGGTGAGGGGGAGGGGGGGTAATCTGTGTGTTCCAACTGCAACCTGGAGCCCTCCATCCCCCATGTCCACCCACCCAGCTTCCCTGTCTCTCCCTCCCCTGAAGGGTGGTGTTGTTCTGGGGGTCAAAGCCCTAGGGTCCCCCTACAGTGAGGAGGGGGTCATGGCACTGAGCTGAGGAGAAGTGGGGAAATTCAACAATTTTAGATGGAAGGAAAGGAGAAGAATGGAACAGAGCTGCATTAGCTTGGAGAAATGGAAGGGACTGTTGGAAGACTCTGTTTTCCATCTCATATACACACACACACCATGCCTCGGAGTCATCCCAGATAGTCTGGGTTCTCCTTTGATAAATGCTTTGGTTGTCATCCAACCCCCTCCCCTGACTGACAGTACCAGTCTAGCCTGCCTTTAGACTGGACCTGAAGAAGACCTATGGCGTTCATTCATTTAAGCTGCTCTCCTGAGTCCAGGTAGTTTTTGAAGGGAGGCATGCTCTCCCCTCACTCCCCCATGTCTGTTTTAAATCCTATGACCAAAGTGTAAGACTTCCAGATGGTGGCGCTGTTCCGCTGCAGTTTTTATATTGGTTCTAGTTGTGTTACATGATATATGAAGTGGAAAACTAATGAATGGTCCCTTTTTAAAAAAAGTGTTACTTTTACGTTTACCCAATTTTAAGGAAAAAAGCAGTTGGTGCTTTTTACATTTGTTTTCTTTTTTTTTGTCCTATTCTCTTTTCAGTATTTGCCCCCTTCATGAAAACACATATTTATTTAGGTCTGTTTTAATGAATATTTTGCAAATAAAATGCAAGGGACTGGTTTACCCATTATACTGTACTGTTGGGAGGAGATTGGGCCTTAGCAGAGAATTGCATAAACCATTAAATACTATTGGTTAAACTGTGATCCGAGTGTTTTTGGGGGTTTTGGTTGGGTTGTTTCACTCTCTGAAGGCTGGGCAAGCTAATTTCTCTATATCAACAACACCTAAAAGAACACTTATCTATAATATTTATTATCTATAACCTGGAAGTTCCAGGGGGAAAAGGAAACCGGAAAGACCCAGGAACAGCTGGAGGTCTGTGGAGGAAGAGCTAAAAGAATCAAGAACATCTTTGAAAGAAGTGGGGGAAACCAAACCTGATGGAGAAAGTTTGAATGACCTATAGATGAGTTGGCTGACAACGTCACGAATGATGTGCGCGCATCGATGAGGCAGAAGGCCGTGTGGTGGTATGATTCAGATAGCTAACAACCATGACAAGAAGCTACAATGTGGGGAATTGTAGGTGGCTCATTGTACCTTGTTATTGATACCATGTCTTGTGTTGAGGTGATTTGACTCATGTCATGTCTATGCTAATATGACTAAAATTTGCTAGCTAGCTAACCAACAACTGTAAATATGTATTTGAGAGACAAGTGGTCCTTCTGCAAATGTATTTATGTTTTCAATAAACATTTTGGGACAAAATATAGTTTACATGTCAATAATATAAGCGAACCCTGTCTTTTTTGCCCCATAGTTGCGCATGTGTTGGTTTTGTTGCTAAACAACCAACCCGTCTATCCTCCCCAGGGGTTCTCAAAGTGGGGTACACGGACCCCAAGGTACTGCAGGGGGTCTGCAGTCAGATCTCAATCTCTCTCTATATATATATATACACACTACCAGTCTAAAGTTAGGACATATAGTGAGGGAAAAAAGTATTTGATCCCCTGCTGATTTTGTACGTTTGCCCACTGACAAAGAAATGATCAGTCTATAATTTTAATGGTAGGTTTACTTGAACAGTGAGAGACAGAATAACGACAAAAAAATCCAGAAAAACGCATGTCAAAAAATGTTATAAATTGATTTGCATTTTAATGAGGGAAATAAGTATTTGACCCCCTCTCAATCAGAAAGATTTCTGGCTCCCAGGTGTCTTTTATACAGGTAACGAGCTGAGATTAGGAGCACATTCTTAAAGGGAGTGCTCCTAATCTCAGCTTGTTACATGTATAAAAGACATCTGTCCACAGAAGCTATCAATCAATCAGATTCCAAACTCTCCACCATGGCCAAGACCAAAGAGCTCTCCAAGGATGTCAGGGACAAGATTGTAGACCTACACAAGGCTGGAATGGGCTACAAGACCATCGCCAAGCAGCTTGGTGAGAAGATGACAACAGTTTGTGCGATTATTCGCAAATGAAAGAAACACCGAAGAAATGTCAATCTCCCTCGGCCTGGGGCTCCATGCAAGATCTCACCTCGTGTTGTTGCAATGATCATGAGAACGGTGAGGAATCAGCCCAGAACTACACGGGAGGATCTTGTCAATGATCTCAAGGCAGCTGGGACCATAGTCACCAAGAAAACAATTGGTAACACACTACGCTGTGAAGGACTGAAATCCTGCAGCGCCCGCAAGGTCCCCCTGCTCAAGAAAGCACATATACAGGCCCATCTGAAGTTTGCCAATGAACATCTGAATGATTCAGAGGAGAACTGGGTGAAAGTGTTGTGGTCAGATGAGACCAAAATCGAGCTCTTTGACATCAACTCAACTCGCCGTGTTTGGAGGAGGAGGAATGCTGCCTATGACCCCAAGAACACCATCCCTACCGTCAAACATGGAGGTGGAAACATTATGCTTTGGGGGTGTTTTTCTGCTAAGGGGACAGGACAACTTCACCGCATCAAAGGGACAATGGATGGGGCCATGTACCGTCAAATCTTGGGTGAGAACCTCCTTCCCTCAGCCAGGGCATTGAAAATGGGTCGTGGATGGGTATTCCAGCATGACAATGACCCAAAACACACGGCCAAGGCAACAAAGGAGTGGCTCAAGAAGAAGCACATTAAGGTCCTGGAGTGGCCTAGCCAGTCTCCAGACCTTAATCCCATAGAAAATCTGTGGAGGGAGCTGAAGGTTCGAGTTGGTTCTATTTGAAGAATCTCAAATATAAAATATATTTTGATTTGTTGAACACTTTTTTGGTTACTACATGATTCCATATGTGTTGTTTCATAGTTTTGATGTCTTCACTATTACTCTACAATGTAGAAAATAGTAAAAATAAAGAAAAACCCTTGAATGAGTAGGTATGTCCAATCTTTTGATATACACTGTATTTTTTTTACGTTGAATTTTAATGAATATTACAAACAACAGTTTACATTAATTTTGGCCAAGAGATTTGTGGAACAAGTTTAGAGGATGTAATACAAATCATTGTAATATTATTAATTTATGTTCTTAATTAACCCTGAGCAACATGGGCCTGGGAGGCTCTCAGGGATATTGGTATCCACAGTACTCCACCAATTATCAACTCAATACTTATTGTATTCCCCCCCAAAAAAAAAAATATACATATTTTTTAAACATAAATGCACTGTAATTTAAGCTTTAAAACTGCAAAGTTTTCTCTCTGCCCCATGACAAAATCTGTAGAATTGCAGGAAATGTGCTTGAAAATTAAAAAATGTTCTCTCCGATGCCAGGAGATGGACCTTTAAAATATTCCTTCCCAGGGCCAGACTTGGTTTGTCCGGCCATGCACTACCAAAGTCATAGCAGAACTCCTTGTATGCCATTTTTGTTTTATCTCACTCCAGTTGTGTTCTGATTATGAGGGGGTCCCTGATGAATTTGCTATCACAAAAGGGGTCCCCGGCCATTTTTTAAAATTATTGTCACATTATTGAATGAATGATTGGGCTCACGCAGTGCTGAATTGATGTCATAAGCGATGGCCACTCTACCATTGAACCACACTGGTATAAAATGTATGGGTAGGCCATAGAAATAGAATCTCAATCTAGTTCTGTGGGTAGGCTACTACCTCGCACGTTGTTTAAAATGTGTGTTCAACTGAGACAGTGTGGTTGTGTGCAGTTCACAGTGCACTGTCAAAGCCACAGATCAATAATGATCAGTGGAGAGGGAGACAGCCAGAGCCCTGAGCCATGCATACTGATGCTGGTCCAACAATGACTGTGTTCACAAGAGAGAGGATGAAGCTAACACATAGGTGACACCAGTTTTACACTGTCAGGCTACATATGCAGATTGTGCACACACACACAGACATATTATCCACCGATGTAAGATTGTTCTAATTGATGCATCATTCTTGCATTTCCCAACAGATTGACATTGGATTGTTTCCACTCTCCCCCACAACCACCACTACCAATCCCCAACACAGAATCATTCCAGGGGTGAATAAAGTTATTCCATGTGAAACTATGTGCACCGTGGCAGATTCATTTATTCACGAGGAAGGGACAGCAATACAGTGATAATTAAATAATCCAGAATACTTTCTTCACAACAGGGGAGGCCAAGAAGCCATCACTTTAGTATTTTCTACACATATTTATGAGTTGGCTTTGGGTCTCTGGTTTTGGAATGGGAAGTAAAACGTGTTTCTTGCTGCAATCTCACTTGGATGATCTGTGTGCATAATTGTCACCCCACTGCTGGTTTGGGGAATGATTCTATGAGCCAGAATCTAGTAAAATAAAACATTTCTGCTTTCAATCTCTACTGTAGTTTTAAATAAGCTAAATCAAGTGTCTATATGTGTAAAAAATAAAAAATAAAATTATTTGACGCTTATAAATATGATTATATCTGGAAAGTCAATACTTTATTTTGAAGCAAACAAATAGGCCTAAGCTAGCTAGGCTACATATTTGCAGCATGTAGCGTATCACAAGCAGGGATGTTGTTACAATGTAACAGCGGGGCTGATCTCAAGACGATGCAAGGTAACAATGTTGCAAGTCTGAGATACAATGTTGCACATCTGCAATACAGTGTATCTAGTTTGTGGACAACTGTGTGTGCATGTGAGGCGGGCTAAAATATTGTGACGCTAACGCAGCGCGTCTGCTCCCTTCAGTTTTAACGACGCACTAAAAAGACACATAGCCCACTCTACTCCTCCTTTCCTCTGCACCCCATCATACTCACCACCACTCTACCAATCCGACCCGAAAGGAAAGCTCTCCATAAATTGCTCCGATTTACACTTTTCTGAGCAATAGTGGGCATGCCACGCTTCGACCGAAACAAAGATTCGAGGAGAACATGGAAAAATTGCCTTCACTTTTACAAATGCACTTTATATTTATTCATCTTTAGTCTGGAGCTAAACAGCAGCGTTTCAGGTAAGAACAATATGTTGCTCTCGAATGCTCCTCGGCTTTTCATTCAAGAAAAACTCTGGAGACCGAGAGTCGGAGACTGTCTTTGTTATTGCATATCTGAATATCCATCTAAAGCTTATTTAGCGTTTTTTTTTGTTGGTAGGAGACCTGGTGCGATTTTACGGGTACTTTGTATCCGAACTTCACTGATGAATTGGAATGCCACGAAAGTCCGAATTCTGAGTCGAACCAGATGTGTGTGTGTGTGTGGGGGGGGTCTGGGCTTATTTTATGTGTTTTCTCGTTTAGAAACTTGAAGTGAAGTGCTAATATACCTATATATACTTCATTTGGCATCTTCTTTGAACACTTAAAATGGTAGATGCACATCCGTGTCCTTCCTTTGTATGCTGGTATGGGACTGACGCGCTGCATATATTTGGCACCCCACGGGCAGATGTGACCTTTACATCCTGTTATACAATTAAGCCATGCAACCAAGTCCATCTCTTCTCGGTCCTCTTCTAGTCTTTCTCAGTACCTTGTAGGCCAATTGCCACGACAGTGACCTCTCGCTTTTGAACATTGACCTGCCTTACTCCTAGGCATGCTATGGGTCGATTTGTAGAGAATTTTCTCTAAGAGTAAGACTTAACTTTAGGTAAAAAAAAAAAAAACATGAATGAAGATGGATAACACTAAGCTATAAAAGTTATTTTAAGAAATACCACACTGTAGCTCTGAAATGAAGACAAAGTAGGCCCAGTAAACAACTTGACAGTGTTGACAACTTTGGAGGTGGGCCTAACTAAAAACTGTTTGTTTTTTATAATTACATTCTCAATTCCTCCCAAGTGGAAACATAACTTTAAATTTACTTTGCCAGCCCTATATCACAAATCCAGAGTGAATTCAATTTTCAACAGGATGTATTCAGTTCTTTGAAACGGAGGTCTACACCAGAATATACATTGTGTGTTATGGGGTCAGAATTAGTTCAGTTAGTACAAGGGAGGGAAAACAGTATCAACAAAGTTGAGTATGATGATTCAAAGTGATCAAGTCAATAAGACGATCATATACTGTAATTCACCAGGTGTTGTTAGTACTGTGTTATTACAGTCATTGTTTTAGTTTTCTGTGTGATTTCTCTGAAAGCAGAGTTGCGTTGGCTCTCATCTCAACACAATGTCATGTAGGGCCAGATACATTGTTGTGTCTAACTGTTACACCTGCAGTGCAGATGGTACTGGGTGTGTTTGCCAACTACAAAGGCAAGGCAGATATGTCATTCACATGCTTTCATTCTTGTTTTGCAATTTGTTTTATTTATTCTGTCTTTTAGATACTTATTCACACACTGAGGTCTACCTGAGTGTACAGGTCTCAGAACAATCCCTCTCTCCTGGGGCTCAGTCTTACCTTTAGGATCGTGGAGGAATTTCAGGCACCACCCCTGTGTCTGTAGACTCAAGCTGTACAGAAATCCCACTCAACCACCCACTAAAGGGCTGATCAGCCCCTAACAAATCCCACCCACTCACTGCTGCTTTTCCTCCCACTGAGATGTTTCCTGGGAGTGGTTCTACCACCGCTCCAACAGTTTCAGAGGCTGGCCTGGACCGTCATTAAACAGAACAGAAACAAACACACTAACAGGCTGGAATTTCCTGTCTATTTGTTGGTTGCTGTTTTTACTGGACAATGAGATGTTCTGTTTTATAAAGCTTACCCGTAAAACAAGCTTCCCCTTTCATCTCAAACATCTGTCAAAATAGGAAAAAGGTTCAAGGACAATCCTTTGGTCCCACCACACCTTCATCTAGACCTGAGGGGCTTTAACCCGATACCAGAATCTATCATCATTGTTGTTCTTATCCAATAACATCCACCCACACTTTTACTCCACTTTGCTTCAACATCTATGAGAGTAAAATATTTGTTATCTCAAATTTCTATCACAATATGGTTCCCAGTCCCAGTGCCTCCATCTCTACAGTACGTCTCACTTCAGTGTGGATCAAGTCAGTCACCTTGGTTTCATGTACCTCAGCCTCCACTGGCCCCCCTGGACCTCTGTGCTCCAGCTCCAGTGCCCTGCTCACACCCCCACGCGCAGAGAGACCTCATCAACACACTGGCCGGTGTTGGAGGAGAAGAAGGTGGTTCTGGGAACATCAGCCTCTCGGCTCTTGGCTCCGCATGTTCCGTTGTTCTTGGCTGCAGGTTTAAGCCTCTCTCTTTTGCAGCAGGAAACTGGTGTGGGTCTGAGTAGGGTAACGGTGCAGGGAGTGGGAGAGAGGGGGAGCAGGGATCAGGCTAGAGGGGTGTTGTTCTGGTTGTACTTTCCAAAGGTTGAACTTTTGTCGAGATTCTGTGAAGCTGTTGATCTGGGCTTTACTGTATTCACATCAAACATTTTCAAATCCGCTTCAGGAATTACATTTGAAGTTTGTCTTTTACTTAGCAGAGCCATCTGAGGTTGAACCCACACTTCAAACACAGCTGCAGGGCCCAGGTGGGAACACTTTGAGAAGTTATAACCCAACTTGTTGTACAAGTCATGGCCTGGGTGAAATTAGTCATTAAGTTCAATCAAGGTCTAATAGGTTGTCCCAGTTTTACTGCCTTGGTATCAACAGAAAAACAACATTTATTTTGTTGTGGCTCTGATTCTCATCATGACAAAAGACAAAATGACATCAGGCTGCTTTAAAAAATATTTATGTCTCCTAAAAAGTCCTCTTACCACACTGTCGTGAGTGTTGCTAAGCCAAGTGTTACCATAGCCAAAACCATCGTTATGTAAGCCTTGTCAAGGAAATCACACACCACTGGAAGCAACACTGCTTACTTCAGAGCAAGATCTGTGCATCCGGCTTAAGTCAACGCAGTAGATGTCAAAAATTAATTAATTGTTCTGTACAGTGTTTTTACAAATTTGGAGAAGGACAAAGTTGATCCTGTAATCTGCTCACAGCTGGGGTTGATTGCCTGTCACGGCAGAGAAGAGCCCATTAAAAGAACAGATAGAAGGGTTGGATTTTCAGACCGGGGTAGCTTGGAGCACTGCTAAATGTTTTGGCATATATCACAAGGTAAAAAAGATCCTTGAATTGAGAGGCATCACAGACAGAGAGACTTTGCTGAACTGTCTGATCTACAGGGTCCATACTGTATGACATTAACAGGACTCAATCTGTCTTTGCTGTTGGAGAACTGTAGAGAATGCTTGAATAACTGTAGCAAGGTTATTGAACACATTACATTTAATGGAAATGACAGACAATGAGTTGCCTGGAGAGAAATGAGTCCATGGAAAGGTTTTTCATTTCAGACTGCTATGGATTGTGTTGCGTTAATAATAGGAGTCTGGAATGATAAACTCATGGAAAGGCATACTTGTCAATGTTAAGACATTCAGTTGCTTTTTGTCTGTTGGAACCTGCCCCTCATTATTTTACTTCAATGATCCAGGTGCTATCTAGAACCAAAAAGGGTTATTTGGCTGTCCCAATAGGAGAACCCTTTGAAGAACCCCTATTGGTTCCAGGTTGGAACCAAAAAGGGTTCTCCAGTGGCGACAACTGCAGAACCCTTTTGGAACCCTTTTTTCTAAGAGTGCAGAGTAAAGATTTTTCCAGAGGAAAGGTATTTTGACTCCTGAATCTTTATTGCATCACAATTAGTGGACAGTAAACAGGCCTAACAACAGGGTGCTACAATGAGATGTCTGCAGCAGTCAGCGCCAGCTGGTAATTATATCTGATTACACTGTACAAAGCACTGCCAGTGGAGGCTCTCGCAGCTCTGTGGAACCACTCAGCCATTGTGTTTTGTAACTACAGCGTTTGCAGAGTGTGGAAGCCAACCAAGGCCACAAGCTGACTATTATTTCTCAACAACGTCACAAAAGAGGTTGAGTGAGGCTGAGAAAAACTAGTGCTACACTGATTGAAGGTCTGCATTTATAACGACTTTGTAGGGACTGTTTTTATGGAGATTCTCCATTGTTTTAGTATTGGTAGTGCTGCAAGGGAGGTGTTGCTAGTTCTGTGAGAGAGCTACAGTGGACTGATTAGATGACTTGAGGAGGGGGTTTAGTACTGCAGGCCAGGACCCCTATTCTGTGTGTGGCCTGAAGTACCCCCATACCAGAGCCATCTTATTCAGAGGGGTTGGGTTAAATGCGGAAGACACATTTCAGTTGTATGCATTCAGTTGTGCAACTGACTAGGTATCCCCTTTCCCTATTTTCAGCCCAAAACCCAGTGATCTGTCCCACCTTCCCCACTTCCTGGCCCCTCAGAGGGCCCCGTGAAGGAGGAATGCTGACGGTCTCTCTCTCTATGTTTCTCTTCTCTGGACCCAGATTCACTGAGGAGGGCTTCTGTTTGTTTTGGGGTCATTCCTTTTTTTCCCCTTGCTCTTTTTTGAATTTAACATCACAGCTGCACTCCTCCTCCTCTCTTTCTTCCCTCTTTCTCTCCCTTTCCTTCTCTCCTTCCACCAGTGCACACACTTTTGAGTCACCTGCTTTAGCCTCCCAATCCCCGTAACCCCCGTTGCAGGAGAAGAAAAAGAAGCTTAGAGAAGAAGTGGGGATGAGGGTTTTTGGGAAGGCTGTTGGGTTTTCTTCCCAACATTCCAGTCATAGTGGCTGGAGTCCAGCCAGTATCTAGCTAGCTTAGAGTTAAATGTCTGACTCTCTCTCTACCTCCTCTTTTTTATTGTATTTTTATTGTTTTAGTCATTTAGCAGATGCTCTTATCCAGAGCGACTTACAGGAGCAATTAGGGTTAAGTGCCTTGCTCAAGGGCACATTGACAGACTTTTCACCTAGTCGGCTCGGGATTAGAACCAGCTGCCTTTCGGTTACTGGCACAATGCTCTTAACCACTAAGCTACCTGCCGCCCAGTTATCAGTTCATACAGGGTCAGAGTGTATACAGTAAACTTACTCATGTATTACACAGAGCCTACAGTAGAGACCCAATATGCATAGCAAAGTTGCACATATTCACATTGACATATACATTACTGCATATGGATGAAATAAGACACAGTTCATGACATTTCATTGTACCTTTTTCGAGGATTAACTGTTGGGTCACTCGGTCTGGGTAAATTACTGACATAATTAAGTAAAGTAATGACATGTATATTATCCGATATTGACAACAGAAACATCTTCAAATATGAAACTTTATTATTATGCAAAGTGTTTCCTCAACCAGACATTTTCTCATGATAAAGTTCCAAACCAGTCCCCCAAAACCCCAGACTGCTCAGTCCTCATTTAGTTCTTCAGCCAACCTTCCCTCACATCACATTCAGACCACAGACTCCCCGTGAGGAGAAAGGCCATTCCAGGTCTCACGGCTGAAATGGGGCAAATATCCCAGAATCTGACAGGGAAATAACAAATAAATAGACATTACCAACCTTGCATTAATAGACGTGTGAAAAAACATGTGCAACCACATTTCAATATTCAATGAACACTTATCTAGACACATAACCTTGGTCAATGTCTGCTTAAGTTGAGGAGATATAACAGTGGGCTAGGTATCATTGTGAGAAAGCTAGCCTCTTTCACCAGCACCACAACCAGCTGAAAGATGCTAGCTCTATCAAAGCAGGACATCCATTAACAGTGATATTGATTGTGTTCCTGCTCTCTCCACATTAGCAGCTAAAGATGGAATAATTTCTGAACAGTGTTATTGACTGCCCCCCCCTCCCCTCCCCCCCACCTCTCTCTCTCTCTCTCTCTCTCTCTCTCTCTCTCTCTCTCTCTCTCTCTCTCTCTCTCTCTCTCTCTCTCTCTCTCTCTCTCTCTCTCTCTCTCTCTCTCTCTCTTTGTATCTATCTATGTGTCTCTCTTTCTCTCTGTTTCTCTATCTCTCTCTCCACAGAGCCTGTGAATGATGATGTGTTTGTGTTCTTCCACGAGGGGGCTCAGGGCTGTCTAGGGGTGCAGGGTCACTCCCTGTCCCTGTCCGAGTCCTGCGAGGATGACGCCCAGAAGTGGAAGTGGGTGACCCGGGGACGGATCTTCAATCTAGGCTCCTCTCTGTGCCTGGGCCTGACCACGGGCAACTACAGCTCCAGGGAGGATGCCTCACCGCTGGGCGTCTACCCCTGCGACAGAGAGCCTCCCCGGGTCCGCTGGACCTGGTACTGTGCCCAGGTGTTGGAGAACCTCAACCTGTACCTGCCGTCCCCCTCGCACCCTGTTAACCCCTCCGCTAACTCCTCAGTGGAGGCCTCGGATGTCAAGCCCCCACAGGAGGGGCTCAAATGGAGGCTCTTTGGGGACAATCAGGACCTTTGTTCTAGGACCTATCGTGGTAAGTAGAAGAGGTTCTGCTGCTGGTTGACAAAGTAATTCTAGTGCATTACAAAGGGCTGATGATGCTATTTTGTACTCTTGATTTTGTTTTGGTATGGAGCAACAAGACGTAGTTCGACTCTGGTAGGCCAGGGGAGTCAGCCATTTTGAAATAGAAAATTCAAACCAGAGTATGGTTTGTCTCTCTTTCTCCCAACAGTGCTTGTGAATGAAAAGCTGAGGCAGGGTTAGTCAGCTGTGTTGAACTGTTGAGGAGGGTACAGCTGTATCTGTTCAGATGCATGCTGCAATTTGTTGCCCTGGGCCTCTCTGTATGACTGACTGGCAGCCCGCCAGCTAGATAGCTAAGGAAAGCCCTCTCTCTCTGTGTTTGTAAACTCAAGACGTAAACAGTGGAATGCCCTTGCCCTCACATAGCCTACGGTAGAGCTGGGATGATCAACCGGAAATTATCGACACCGACCATACCTATCACTTATCGCAAGGCATTTTGCTGATATCGTTCATTACGATAAGTAGCCTATACTAGAGAAATGTGAAGTTTGAAATTAAATAAGTGTGTAAATATGGGTAATTGTTGATGGGACAATTGATGGCTACAACCATCAAACTAGTAGTTTTTTTTTTGTTGCACCTTAATGTTATAAACTATCGTTCTATTTATCGTTATCACTTCAATTCAGGCAATTTATTGCGATATGGATTTTTGTCCATATCACCCAGCTCTAGCCTACGGTATATTAGTGTTTATGTAGGACCTAGGAGTTGAAGCCCCCGCTTAAGGGTTATCAGTGTGGTTTTGAAGCAAAGCCTTGTTTCCACTATTATTATCATTATTATTCATTCAGATATCAAATGTCATAATTTCAGTTGCATTGACAGCCTTTCTGCTGGGCTTTGTCTGTGAAATACTGTCTCTAGCCTGTCTGACTGCAATTAAAACCAGTTCTCCTACAACTTAAGTCCAGAAAACGACTTACATTTACATTTTAGTAGACACTCTTATCCAGAGCGACTTACAGGAGCAATTAGGGTTAAGTGCCTTGCTCAAGGGCACATCGACAGATTTTTCACCTAGTCGGCACTGAGATTAGAACCAGCGACCTTTCGGTTACTGGCACAACACTCTTAACCACTAAGCTACCTGACTTCTTTATTTCCCTCCTCTATCTTTCCTCTCCTTCTTTTCCTTTCCTTTTTTGTGGCGCGGCAAAAGGCATTTGTAACTTTTAACTGCCATTCCTCACAACACGCTGCTGGATAAAGAATGCCACGGACATTAGTCAACCCGCCGTCTAGCTAGCAGGCTAGCAGCTTGACACGAACCAGCCAGTGGTAGAGGAGAGAGGGAAATGAAGGAGGGAGGGAACTTTCTAGGCCTTTCCCCGCCTTTTAACACATATGCCCTACTTTCCATGGGCCTGGCTGGTTCTCTGTGTGTTTTGGTAACATTGCAGACACCCTTCCAGTCTCTCTCTTTACAGCTCTCTCTCTCTACCGCTCTCTCTCTCCCTTTCTCTCTCTCCCCTTCTCTCTCTCCCTTTCTCTCTCTCCCATTCTCTCTCTCTCTCTCTCTCTCTCTCTCTCTCTCTCTCTCTCTCTCTCTCTCTCTCTCTCTCTCTCTTTCCTTGCTCTATCTCTCTTTCCTCACTCACTCGCTCTCTTCCCTCTTTCTGTCTTTCCCCCTTTAACCCCCTCTCTCTCTCTTTCTCCATCGTGTCTTGGAGAGTTGATTTGAGTTTTTCCCCTGCTGCCCTTTCCTTCATACCCCGCTGTCCAGTGGAATGCAGAGGCTACCGTGGCAACCCCTGGTCATTTTGTCAAACTGTGGAGATCAGGTTTCATTCAAAATAATGTTAATTCACCTCTCCAAGAATAATGGAGTTTAGTTTATACATGGCAGTCTCATAATAGACTGCAAAAAGAACTAAAACAGCTGCTTATAAACTAAACTCATTATTAATTTATTATTTTAGAGAACGTTTTTTGGAAAGAGTATCCTTTTAACCCTTGTCAATTGCTAGTGAAAATGAAAATGACCTTTTCTGGCATACTTTTTAGTTTGAGACAGTATATTGAGTTTTTATAAAGCTTTGTCCTGATGTATTTATTTTTCAGTTGTAAATTGTTTGATTGTTTTTCCATTATCTGGTCTATTTTAGTTTATTGTTGACCTCTGATGGTCTTTCCCATACCTTTCCCTAGTCCAAAAACACACTTTGGCGTGTGTCATCATTTCCTGTAATAAATATTTTATTTATTTATCACGTTTAATTGCACATGTCTTTGAGGACACAGATTTGTTTGCTCAGTAAAGACTATCAACACAAATCAATTTGGGACAGAAAGTGGTGCTTCAGTGCCAGTGCATACTGGGATTTGAAGTCTTTCCATTGTGTGCCTTGCAGAGATCTATACTATCCAGGGGAACTCTGACGGTCGGCCCTGCTACCTGCCCTTCCTGTACGATGGCCAGTGGTTCCACAGCTGCACCAGTATTGGCAGAGAGGACGGTCACCTGTGGTGTGCCACCACCTATGACTACGGCAAGGACGAACGCTGGGGCTTCTGTCCTGTTAAGAGTGAGTCACTGTCTCACACAGCTACGTTCCTCTTCCACCGCCGCAATCCCCCCAAACACACCACAGACTCTTTCTATGTCTCCCTATGACTATTTCCCCTTGCAATTATATCTGACTCTCCCTCCCTCCCTCCCCCTCACAGGCAATGACTGTGAGACGTTCTGGGACACAGACCCACTGACAGACAGCTGCTACCAGTTCAACTTCCAGGCCACCCTGTCATGGAGCGAGGCTCGCATCAGCTGCCAACAACAGGGGGCAGACCTGCTCAGTATCACCAAGCTGCATGAACAGACATACATCAATGGTAAGAGATCAGAGGAGATTCTAAAATCTAGTACTCCATGCTAGTACACGGGAGAGGTTTTCTTCCTTATTCTCGGTTTGATAGAAATGTATTTATAGGTCTGTTATGAACTGGTGTTAAACATTATTGATAAACAACTATGTAGTAAGCGTTTATAAGCCATTTAAAAGCATACCTTAAAATCAAGTGTTACCCTCTCTTCCCAACTTACCTCTTCTCTAATAGTTTTAAAGAGGTAGAGTGTGATCTTGTCTTTGTTTATATGAGGACGTCTTATGTTTTTAAGAAAAGTCTCTCCCTGCTGCTGTAGGTTTGCTGACTGGTTACAGTGCTGCTCTGTGGATCGGACTGAATGACCTGGACATCAGCGGAGGCTGGCAGTGGGCTGACTCCTCCCCTCTCAAATACCTCAACTGGGAGAATGGTGAGAGAACACTGCCTTTAACCCAACCCAACCTCAACTATCCTCAACCATCTTTTTAACCCAACCCAACCTCAACCATCCTCAACCATCTTTCTAACCCAACCCAACTTCAACCATCCTTTTAAAAGCAGATTGACATTTATTATCATGAATCTTGCCCTGGAGGCAGAACTGAGCGATTTCTGCTTGATTGGCCAGTTGCAAAGTCAAAATTGGCTTTATCGTAAAATTTTATGAAAACAAAAATGAGCTTTTTGGTCTTAATTTAAGGTTAGGGTTAGACATTAGGGTTAGCAGTGTGGTTAAGGTTAGGGTTAGGCATTAGGGCTAGCAGTGTTAGGGTTATGGTTAGGTTTAAAATCAGATTGTATGACTTTGTGGCTGTGCCAGCAAGTGACCACTCTGCAGAGCTGCCTCCAGGGCAAGATTCATGACAATAAATGCCAACCTGCTCCTTTTAACCCAACCCAACCACATACATCCTCAACCAACCTTTTAACCTTATCCATCCTCAACCATCCTTTTAACCCAACCCAACTTCTACCATCTGTTTACAACACTAATACCACAGACTACACAGAGAACTTCTAAGCTTTCCCTTCTTTCTATCTCACAATATTTCTTCTATCTCCATCCCAGACCAGCCGAGCCATATGGAGGAGGAGAACTGTGCGGTGATCAGGACAGAGTCGTCTGGCCGCTGGCAGAACAGAGACTGCTCTGTAGCCCTTCCCTACGTCTGTAAGAAGAGGCCCAATGCCACCCTGGACCCCTTCACCACCGGTACGTCTGCCTAGTCACCGGTCGAGTCTCTAGACCTCCTTATCAAATCCTCCCTGCTAAAGCTTTTACAGATGTAGGATCTTAATTTGATCACAATTTTGTTGCTGAGAATTTTCCAGCAAAGCAGGAAAGGCAAACTTGTAGTGTATTTGAGTTTTAAAAAGGCTTCTAATGTTTGTAATTTCCGCTTTGAAATTTCAGACTTGATTTTCCCTTACGAAAAATGTATCAAACCCTACAAAAATGTCAGTTTGTTAAAATCCACATAATAAATCACATTTCCTGTTGCCGCAGGATTATTTTCCTCCTGTAGCAAACTGGCTCAAATTAAGATCCTACATCTGTAGCTTGTTGTTTCATGGATAGTTACATACACTGAGTAGTTAGAGTCATCATTTTTAAAATCACAGATATGTGTTACCATCGGTTATATGCTCTCTACTTTATTAACAAAGAGTTAACATTGGGTATATTTCCCTTCTGTTTGATCTCTGTCTCTGCTCTGTGGGCTGCAGACTCGTGGGCGGATGATGAGAAGTATGAGTGTGATGTGGGCTGGCAGGCGTTCCAGGCAGGCTGCTACAGACTGACGTCAGAGAAGGTGGACTGGGACGTGGCTCAGAAAACCTGTCAGAAAATGGAGGCCAACCTGGTCAGCCTCCACACCCTGCCTGAACTAGAGTTCATCATCAACAACATCAAGAGAGGTACACAGCCAATACAGTATGTCATCAAAAGGCACCTCAACCTGAAGAGAGGTACACAGATAATACAATAAAAGAAGCTTCAACCTCAGTGTCAACAGTTTCTCTCTTAGGAGACAGTTTATCTTGTTTCTTGTTTGTTTTTAAATATATGCACATATGTACAATTTGAAATAATAAACTATATACGGTGCCTTCGGAAAGTATTCAGACCCCTTGACTTTTTCCACATTTTGTTAGGTTACAGCCTTATTCTAAAATTGATTAAATCGTTTTTTCCCCTCATCAATCTACATACAATACCCCATAATGACAAAGCAAAAACAGGTTTTTAGAAATTGTTGCTAATTTATTACAAATACATTTACATATGCATTCAGACCCTTTACTCAGTACTTTGTTGAAGCACCTTTGGCAGCGACTACAGCCTTGAGTCTTCTTGGGTATGACACTATAAGCTTGGCAAACCTGTATTTGGGGAGTTTCTCCCATTCTTCTCTGCAGATCCTCTCAAGCTCTGTCAGGTTGGATGGGGAGCGTTGCTGCACAGCTATTTTTAGGTCTCTCCAGAGATGTTCGATCGGGTTCAGGCTCTGGCTGGGCCCCTTAAGGACATTCAGAGACTTGTCCAGAAGCCACTCCTGCGTTGTCTTGGCTGTGTGCTTAGGGTCGTTGTCCTGTTGGAAGGTGAACTTTCGCCCCAGTCTGAGGTCCTGAGTTCTCTGGAGCAGGTTTTCATCAAGGATCTCTCTGTACTTTGCTCCGTTCATCTTTGCCTCGATCCTGACTAGTCTCCCAGTCCCTGCCGCTGAAAAACATCCCCACAGCATAATGCTCCCACCACCATGCTTCACCATAGGGATGGTGCCAGGATTGCTCCAGGTCGTGACGCTTGGCATTCAGGCCAAAGAGTTCAATCTTGGTTTCATTTGACCAGAGAATCTTGTTTCTCATGGTCCGAGAGTCTTTAGGTGCCTTTTGGCAAACTCCAAGCGGGCTGTCATGCCTTTTACTGAGGAGTGGCTTCCGTCTAACGACTCTACCATAACGGCCTGATTGGTGGAGTGCTGCAGAGATGGTTGTCCTTCTGGAAGGTTCTCCCATCTCTAGAGCTCTGTCAGAGTGACCATCGGTTTCTTGGTCACCTCCCTGACCAAGGCCCTTTTCCCCCGAAGAGTCTTGGTCGTTCCAAACTTCTTCCATTTAAGAATGATGGAGGCCACTGTGTTCTAGGGGATCTTCAATGCTGCAGAAATTTTTTGGTACCCTTCCCCAGATCTGTGTCTCGACACAATCCTGTCTCGGAGCTCTACGGACAATTCCTTCGCCCACATGGCTTGGTTTTTGCTCTGACATGCACTGTCAAATGTGAGACCTTATATAGACAGGTGTGTACCTTTCCAAATCATATCCAATCAATTGAATTTACCAGAGGTGGACTCCAATCAAGTTGTAAAAACATCTCAAGGATGATCAATGGAAACAGGATGCACCTGAGCTCAATTTCGAGTCTCATACCAAAGGTTCTGAATACTTAAGTAAATAAGGTATTTCCGTTTTCTATTTGTAATAAATTGGCAAACATTTCTAAAAACCTGTTTTCGCTTCATCATAATGGGGTATTGTGCGTAGATTGCTGAGGATGTTTTTATTTTTTTATTTTTAGAATAAGGCTGTAACTTAACAAAATGTGGAAAAGGTCAAGGGGTCTGTATACTTTCCGAAGGCACTGTATGTATATACACTACCAGTCAAAAGTTTGGACACACCTACTCATTCAAGGGCTTTTCTTTATTTGTACCATTTTTTACATTGTAGAATAATAGTGAAGACATCAAAACTATGAAATAACACATATGGAATCATGAAGTAACCAAAAACGTGTTAAACATATCAAAATATATTTTATATTTGAGATTCTTCAAATAGCCACCCTTTGCCTTGATGACAGCTTTGCACACTCTTGGCATTCTCTCAACCAGCTTTATGAGGTAGTCACCTGGAATGCATTTTAATTAACAGGTGTGCCTTCTTAAAAGTACATTTGTGGAATTTCTTTCCTTCTTAATGCGTTTGAGCCAATCAATTGTGTTGTGACAAGGTAGGGGGGGTATACAGAAGATAGCCCTACTTGGTAAAAGACCAAGTTCATATTATGGCAAGAACAGCTCAAATAAGCAAAGAGAAACGACAGTCCATCATTACTTTAAGACATGAAGGTAAGTCAATACAGAACATTTCGAGAATTTTGAAAGTTTCTTCAAGTGTAGTCACAAAAACCATCAAGCGCTATGATGAAACTGGCTCTCATGAGGACCACCACAGGAAGACCCAGAGTTACCTCTGCTGCAGAGGATAAGTTCATTAGAGTTACCAGCCTTAGAAAATGCAGCCCAAATAAATGCTTCACAGAGTTCAAGTAACAGACACATCTCAACATCAACTGTTCAGAGGGGACTGTGTGAATTAGGCCTTCATGGTAGAACCACTACTAAAGGACACCAATAAGAAGAAGATACTTGCTTGGGCCAAGAAACATGAGCAATGGACATTAGACCGGTGGAAATGTGTCATTTGGTCAGGAGTCCAAATTTGCGATTTTTGGTTCCAACCGCCATGGCTTTGTGAGACGCGGTATGGGTGAACAGATGATCTCTGCATATGTATTTCCCACCGTAAAGCATGGAGGAGGAGGTGTTATGGTGTGGGGGTGCTTTGCTGGTGACACTGTCTGTGATTTATTTAGAATTCAAGGCACACTTAACCAGCATGGCTACCACAGCATTCTGCAGCGATACGCTATCCCATCTGGTTTGGGCTTAGTGGGACTATCATTTGTTTTTCAACAGGACAATGACCCAACACACCTCCAGGCTGTGTAAGGGCTATTTGACCAAGAAGGAGAGTGATGGATGGTTGCATCAGATGACCTGGCTTCCACAATCCCCCGACCTCAACCCAATTGAGATGGTTTGGGATGAGTCGGACCGCAGAGTGAAGGAAAAGCAGCCAACAAGTGCTCAGCATATGTGGGAACTCCTTCAAGACTGTTGGAAAAGCATTCCAGGTGAAGCTGGTTGAGAGAATGCCAAGAGTGTGCAAAGCTGTCATCAAGGCAAAGGGTGGCTATTTGAAGAATCTCAAATATAAAATATATTTTGATTTGTTTAACACTTTTTTGGTTACTACATGATTCCATATGTGTTATTTCATAGTTTTGATGTCTTCACTAATATTCTACAATGTAGAAAATAGTAAAAATAAAGAACCTGGAATGAGTAGGTGTGTCCAAACTTTTTACTGGTACTTTATATATATCTAATAGGAGACAGTTATTTACAACTTTTTGTAAGGATAGGGTTTGGCATACTGTAGTTACACCATACCTACACGCTTAGAAAAAAAGGTGCTATCTAGAACCTAAAAGGGTTCTTCGGCTGTCCTCATAGGAATATCCTTTGAAGAACCCTTTTTGGTTCCTGGTAGAAAGAACCCTTTTAGTTCCAAGTAGAACCCTTTTGGGTTCAAAGTAGAACCCTTTCCACGGAGGGCTCTACATGGAACCCAAAATGGTTTTACCTAGAACCAAAAAGGGTTCTCCTATGGGGACAGCCGAAGAACCCTTTTGGAACCCTTTTTTCTAAGAGTGTATAATATTCCAATCCACTCACTGCTTCTCCCATCTTGTTTGTGTCCTAATGTGATTGCTGTAGTGTCTCCTCCTCCCTGCTCTGTGATAGTTATCGTCCTATCTCTGTGTGTCAGATGTGGAGGAGCTGTGGATTGGTCTCCATGACACGGCTATGCAGATGGACTTCCAGTGGACAGACCACACGCCCGTCATCTTCACTTACTGGCACCCCTTTGAGCCCAACAACTTCCAAAACACCCCTGAGGACTGTGTCACCATCTGGGGACCCGTGAGTGACCCTTGACCATTGATCCCTATAGTCTGGACCCTTCGTCATCTCACAGCTGTCTGTTCTCACTGCCAGCAAGCCTCCCTCCAGAAAGTTGTTGTTTATACTCAGCAGCTGTGTCCTCTCTCTTTCTCTGTGTGTGCGTGTGTGTGTGTGTGTGTGTACAGGAAGGCCGCTGGAATGACAGTCCCTGTAACCAGACCCTGCCATCCATCTGTAAGAAAGCAGCACAGAAGACTGACGGACAGGCACAGGACCACGGCTGCAAACCAGTAAGACTTACTGTAGTCTCTTTCTCTCTCTCTCTCTTTTTCTCTCCCTCCCCCCTCTCTCTCTCAATCCTTCTCTCAATCTCTCTCTCTCTCTTTCTCTCTCTCTCTCTCTCTCTCTCTCTCTCTCTCTCTCTCTCTCTCTCTCTCTCTCTCTCTCTCTCTCGGTCACTACTTTCTCTCTCCCTCTCTTTCTCACTCCTTCTTCTCAATCCCCCTCTCAGTGTGCTTGCTGAAGGCAAATAATTCCATCTGTTATTCCCCTCCTGTATCTATCTTTCTTATTCTCTCTAATCTGTCGTTCCCTGTCATCCTTTATCTGTGTTTCCCTTTCTCTCTGTCTCTGTCCCTCTCTCTGTCTGTCTAGAAAGGTTCTATTCACAGTTCTAACAGCGTCACGCTGTTCTAACTCCAGATGCAGACAGTCAGCACTGGTACTCTGAATGCAGATTGTAAATTTTTGAGTGCACCCCTCACACCCTGCCCCCCTCCCTGTGCACCCCTCGCCCTGCCGCCCTCCACCTTCAAAACCTCCGCCCCTCCGCCTCCTGACCTCCACCCCTGTCTGTATTTGCTCTGAATCACTCCCTCAGGGCCAGGGAGGTCAGCCAGACACCCTACCCCCAGACAACCCCACAAATATGTGTTCACATTCACAAAATTACCCACACACAAATGAACCATATCCACAGGTTTCACATATCTCTCTCTCTCTCTCTCTCTCTCTCTCTCTCTCTCTCTCTCTCTCTCTCGCTCTTTCTCTCTCTCTCTCAACTCAATTTAAGGGCTTTATTGGCATGGGAAACGTATGTTAACATTGCCAAAGCAAGTGAAGTAGATAGTAAACAAAAGTGAAATAAACAATAAATATTAACAGTAAACATTACACTCAGAAGTTCCAAAAGAATAAAGACATTTCAAATGTCATATTATGTATATATATAGTGTTGTAACAATGTGCAAATAGTTCAAAAGTACAAATGGGAAAATAAATAAACATAAATATGGGTTGTATTTACAATGGTGTTTGTTCTTCACTGGTTGCCCTTTTCTTGTGGCAACAGGTCACAAATCTTGCTGCTGTGATGGCACACTGTGGTATTTCACCCAGTAGATAAGGGAGTTTATCAAAATTGGGTTTGTTTTCGAATTCTTTGTGAATCTCTGTAATCTGAGGGAAATATGTGTCTCTAATATGGTCATACAAGTGCAGCTCAGTTTCCACCTCATTTTGTGGGAAGTGTGCACATAGCCTGTCTTCTCTTGAGAGCCAGGTCTGCCTACGGCGGCCTTTCTCAATAGCACGGCTATGCTCACTGAGTCTGTACATAGTCAAAGCTTTCCTTAAGTTTGGGTCAGTCACAGTGGTCTCTCTCTCTCTCTCTCTCTCTCTCTCTCTCTCTCTCTATCCCTCTCTCTCTCTCTCTCTCTCTCTCTCTCTCTGTCAGCTTCCTGCTTCCCCTGTTTGTCTCCTGGCCTCTAGAGGTCAGCTGTGTTCCCCTTTGCCTTAGTTTTTCCTCATGTGTCCTAATTAGCTTATCTATGTCACCTGTGCCTTGTTTCCCCTTGAGTATTTTAGCTGTGTGTTTTCCCCTTGTTTCTCACTTGGTTATTGCGTCCTGTCTATGTGTCTCCTGCTTTGTCCCACCGTATCAGTCCTAGTAAGTTATTCAAAGTTATCTTTAGTTTGTTTTTCTCCCCTCGGGGAGTTGTTTTGTTTTGCCTCCTGTTTTGGAACATTAAATCTACTTACCTGGAGTATTGCCTGGGGTGTTTCATTTGGGTCCTACAACATCTCCTCTGTGGCTAAGGGGTAGTACCCCCAGCTCTACACATTTGAGACCGGAGTTCTAGCCCGGCTTGTGACAGAATAACCAAGTCAATCATGGACCCAGAAACACTCAGTTCCCAGGACCTGTTGGCGGTGATCATTCGACATGAGGCTTCTTTCCAGCGCCATGAAGCCGTTCTCAGCCGACAAGAGGAGCTGATGGCTAGACATTCTCAACTCCTGGCCGAAATGATGAGTTCCCTTCACCAGCTCTTTGAACGCCTCCTTGGTTCTCCCCCTTCCCCCCGGTCACCTCCCAGTGACGACAGGCCTTCTCGGTTGGCGGAGCCCCGACTACCACCTCCCAAGCCCTTTTCTGGGGATCCAAGCTCTTGTCAGGGTTTCCTCACCCAATGCTCCCTCACCTTCGAGCTCCAACCCTCAAGTTTTCCCACAGACCGTTCCAAGATTGCCTACCTCATTACCCTTCTTTCAGACAAGGCGCTCGCCTGGGCCTCTGCGGTGTGGCAGTCCCAGGAGGCCTGTTGTGACTCCCACGCTGCATTTGTAGAAGAGTTCAAGCGGGTGTTCGATCATCCTGTCAGTGGGCGGGAGGCTTCCAAGCGCCTACTGTCTCTCCGTCAGGGCCCCCGAAGCACGGCAGATTTTGCCATTGAGTTCCGAACCATAGCAGCAAGGAGCGGATGGAATGATGAAGCGCTGAGGGTCTGCTTTCAGGGAGGGTTATCTGAGCCCCTTCAAGATGAGTTAGCCACCCGTGAACCAGCTGAAGATCTCGAGTCCCTCATAGCCTTGGCCATCCGCCTGGACAATCGTCTAAGAGAGCGGAGAACGGCTCGCCGTCAGGTGTCTCTGTCCCAAGTTCCTCTGAGCAGCTCTGTTTCTCCTGTTTGGACTCCGTCATTCAGAGCTGCCCCGGCTCCTGAACTGCCCCAGGATTCCCCGGAGAGCATGCAGTTAGGCCGTTCCAGGCTTTCTTCCAACGAAAGGGAACGTCGCATGAGGGAGCGTCGGTGCCTCTACTGCGGGGTTGCCGGCCACTTCCGCTCCACTTGCCCCGAGCTTCGGGAAACGCCTGTCCCCGCCCAGCTACAGGAGGGTTGTGATGGGGAAAATTAGAGCTCCTCCTACTAACGCGGTCCTAGCTATTCCAGCCACTCTGTCCTGGGAGGGCCACCAGCATCGGGTCCAGGCTATGATCGATTCCGGTGCCGCAGGTGATTTTATGGATGTAACCTTGGCTAAGGAACTTAAGATCCCTACCCAACTACTTCCTCAACCCCAGGCAGTTACAGCCTTAGATGGCAGACCTCTGGAACCAGGAAAAGTTACTGAGGCGACTCAGTCCCTGCGACTTACCATCTCTCAACACCAGCAGGAGGAGACCTTCTATCTCATTGACTCTCCCGAGTATCCTATTATCCTGGGTCACCCTTGGCTATGCAGACATAATCCCCAGATCGACTGGCCTACTGGCACCATTCTTAGCTGGGGTCCCACTTGCCAACTCACCTGCATGCTTCAGAGTTCCTCAGCCCCTAGTACCCAGTTTCAAGAGTCTGTTGACGTCTCCCGAGTCCCCAGTGTTTACCATCGGTTCAAAGCAGTGTTCAGCAAGGCCCGGGCTACTGCCTTACCGCCTCATCGCACTTATGACTGTGCCATTGATCTACTCCCTGGGTGCTGCCCTCCTAGAGGTCGGATCTTTTCCTTGTCCTCCCCGAGCACGCAGCTATGGACACCTACATTAAGGAGTCCTTGGCAGCCGGCCTCATCTATGCCTCTACTTCCCGGCTGGGGCGGGCTTCTTTTTTGTTGAAAAGAAAGACGGGGTCTGAGGCCTTGTATTGATTACCGGGGACTCAACAAGATCACGGTTCGGAATCGATACCCTCTTCCTCTCATGGCCACTGCTTTTGAGCTGCTTCAAGGGGCTTCCATTTTTACTAAGCTGGATCTCCGCAATGCTTACCATCTCGTGCGGATCCGGCCAGGAGACGAATGGAAGACGGCGTTCAACACGCCCACGGGACACTATGAATATCGGGTGATGCCGTTCGGGCTCACCAATGCCCCCGCAGTATTCCAAGCCCTGATTAATGATGTTCTCCGGGATATGCTTACTCTGTTCGTCTTCGTGTACCTGGACGATATCCTCATCTTCTCGAGGTCACTGAAGGAGCATGAGGGGCATGTTAGCCGGGTTCTCCAGAGGCTCCTTGACAATCACCTCTACGTTAAGCCTGAGAAGTGTGAATTTCATGTTTCTCAGACTCAGTTTCTCGGGTTTATTGTCACTCCCGGGCACCTAGAGATGGATCCCAAGAAGGTCAAGGCGGTCCACGATTGGCCCACACCTGCCACGGTCAAGGAGGTTCAACGGTTCATTGGCTTTTCTAACTTCTATCGGAAGTTCATCAAGAATTTCAGCTCGGTGGTAGCCCCCTTGACGACGCTTACCAAGGGAGGAGGGACCAAGATTCACTGGGGTCCGGAAGCAGCAGGGGCCTTCGAGGATCTCAAGCGCCGCTTCACTTCTGCTCCGATTCTGGTGACCCCTGACCCAGAGAGACCTTTCGTGGTGGAGGTGGACGCCTCAGAGGTGGGGGTGGGAGCCGTCCTGTCACAGAGGGGTGCGGATGGGAGATTACACCCTTGTGCCTTCATGTCTCGCCGCCTGTCTGAGGCCGAGCGCAACTACCACGTGGGGGATCTAGAGTTGCTTGCGGTTAAACTGGCCTTGGAAGAGTGGCGCCATTGGCTTGAGGGGGCTCAGCACCCTTTCCAGGTTCTCACAGACCACAAGAACCTGGAATATCTCCAACAGGCTAAGCGGATGAACCCTCGGCAAGCACGATGGTCCCTTTTCTTTAATCGATTCCAGTTCATCCTGACTTACCGACCTGGCACCAAGAACGTCAAGCCGGATGCTCTGTCTCGAGTCTATTCTCCCGAGGTACAAGAGAAGCCCTTGGCATCGATTATTCCGAGGTCTAGGATCGTCGCACCTCTTCAGTGGGAACTAGAAAGAGGGGTACGAGAAGCTCTTGCCCATGAGCCCGATCCAGGCGGTGGTCCTGCCGGTCGCCTGTTCGTTCCTCTCTCGGTTCGGGCCCGCGCTTGCAGTGGGGTCATGAGTCGCCCTTGACATGCCATCCTGGCAGTGCTCGCACACTGGAGTTCCTCCGACGGCGGTTTTGGTGGCCGTCCATCAAGAAGGACGTGCAGGTCTTTGTTGAGGCCTGCCCTGTGTGCAACCAGGGAAAGTCGACACGCCAGCGACCCCAGGGACTGCTCCATCCCTTACCTGTTCCTCGAAGGCCATGGTCACACCTTTCTCTGGACTTTGTTACGGGACTTCCTCTATCCCAGGGCAACACCGTCATCCTGGTGGTGGTAGACCGTTTCTCTAAGGCTGCCCGGTTTATTCCCCTGCCCAAGCTGCCCTCGGCTAAGGAGACTGCGGAGCTCCTCATGAACCATGTCTTCCGGATATTTGGCATTCCCCTGGACGTGGTCTCTGACCGAGGTCCCCAATTCTCGTCCCGGTTTTGGGGGGCCTTCTGCAGGCTTATTGGGGCCACAGCCAGCCTATCGTCAGGATTCCATCCAGAGTCTAATGGCCAAACGGAACGGATTAATCAGGATCTGGAGACCACCCTGCGGTGTATGGCGGCCAGTAATCCCACGTCTTGGGCCACCTATATTATTTGGGCTGAATATGCCCACAACACCCTCCAGTCCTCAGCCACCGGATTGTCCCCCTTCGAATGCCAGTTCGGTTACAACCCTCCTTTGTTTCCAGAGGAAGAGGCGCAAGTTGGTGTTCCTCGGCCCAGCGCTTTGTCCAACGCTGTAGGCGGACCTGGAAGAAGGCCAGGTGTACCCTCCTTCGGACCTCCCAGAGATACCAAAGTCAGGCTAATCGCCACCGCCGGACGGCCCCTAGTTTCCGAGCTGGTCAGAGAGTTTGGTTGGCCACTAAGAACTTGCCCCTCCGGGTCGAATCCAAGAAGCTTTCCCAGAGATACATCGGCCCTTTCCGCATTTCTAGAAAGGTTAACCCTGTGTCGTATCGTTTAGTTCTGCCTCGCTCCCTTAGAGTTAACCCCACTTTCCATGTTTCACTCCTTAAACCTGTCTTGTCTTCTCCTTTTGCCCCCCCACACAGACCCCCGCCACCTCCCAGGATCATAGACGGCCAGCCAGCCTACACAGTCCGCCGGATACTGGACTCCCGGAGGGTCCAGAACTCTCTGCAGTATCTGGTGGACTGGGAGGGCTACGGGCCAGAGGAGCGCTCCTGGGTTCCGGCCAGGGACATCCTGGACCCAGGGTTGATCCGAGATTTTCGCACCCTGGGGCCAGGGTGTTCTGGAAGGAACGTCAGGAGTCGTTCCTAGAGGAGGGGGTCCTGTCAGCTTCCTGCTTCCCCTGTTTGTCTCCTGGCCTCTAGAGGTCAGCTGTGTTCCCCTTTGCCTTAGTTTTTCCTCATGTGTCCTAATTAGCTTATCTATGTCACCTGTGCCTTGTTTCCCCTTGAGTATTTTAGCTGTGTGTTTTCCCCTTGTTTCTCACTTGGTTATTGCGTCCTGTCTATGTGTCTCCTGCTTTGTCCCACCGTATCAGTCCTAGTAAGTTATTCAAAGTTATCTTTAGTTTGTTTTTCTCCCCTCGGGGGAGTTGTTTTGTTTTGCCTCCTGTTTTGGAACATTAAATCTACTTACCTGGAGTATTGCCTGGGGTGTTTCATTTGGGTCCTACAACATCTCCTCTGTGGCTAAGGGGTAGTACCCCCAGCTCTACACATTTGAGACCGGAGTTCTAGCCCGGCTTGTGACACTCTCTCTCTCTCTCTCTCTCTCTCTCTCTCTCTCGCTCTCTCTCTCTGTCTGAAATTTCTGTAATTTTCTTCGACTAGTTTCCCCCATGGTTGTGTGCTCTCCTCTCCTGCCATATTTCAACCCTCTCCTCCTGTTTAAACGGTAAAAACAGTTACTCAGGCAGAGGTATTACTGTTTGATCCTGATGTTTCAGTCATTTAGTGTTTATGTGTTCCCTCACTCCCTCACTAGACATGATGGATAGCCCAGCTAATGCCTCATGGCAAATAAGTTACTGCTGTTAGCTTGGCTCCTGCTTGGCCAACTTCTCTGTGGAGTTGACTGGATTGTGTGAGTTGTTTGAGTGAATGCTCTCTTTTTGAGTTAACTCAACATCTGAAGTTAAAGTATGAGACAACCAAGTTGCTGACTTAATGGTTGTGGTTCAGTGATTCTGTCTGAACAATAGGGTCTATATGATCCACAGCTCATTGGCTCATTGGCTCAGGGAACTGTAACACTAGAGATCCCCAGAGAGTGTTGCATTGTGGGTCATGTGACAGGAGAGAATGAGAGAGAGAGATAACATACCCATCTGCTTCTCCAGTATTATTCTAATATAGAGGAACGTGGCTCAGCAGCTGGAAGTCTTTTAGGTTTCTCCCTCCCTGCCAAGTGCAGTTGAGCAAAAGCCTGAAGATGGACTGAATCACACAAAGTCACTCACTAACTCTCCCTCTCTCTTCCTCTCTCACATACACACTCACTTCAACACACACATGTACATGACTACACACTCAAACCCTTGTGACCTTTTGTGTGTTGGCTGTGCTCTCGGTCTGTACACGTCTGCAGATAAGAACTGAGAGGAGAGAGGGGGTGGAGAGAGAGTGTAGCTCTGAGCCTGGACTTGCTCTGTCCTGAACCTGTTTTGATAAGTAGGGAAAAAGAATAGCCCTCTCCTTATTAACCCTGTGTTGTTTTTAGTACTTTATGGTTATACGTTCCCATCTCATCTGGTTGTGTTTTCATGCAAGTGTCTGGATGTAGATAGTTCTCTTTGGACATGTAGATAGATCTCTTTGGACAGTTATTATTTCAATGCTACTCAATCTTTCTCCTCTCTCTCCCCCACTTCTCTCTCTCTCGTCAGGGCTGGAGTTGGCACAGTCCGGCCTGCTACTGGGTGGGAGAGGAGCAGGTGACCTTCGAGGAGGGCAGGAAGGCCTGTGCTGGCAGCGGAGCTACCCTCGTCACCATCACCAATAGGTACACACACATGCATACCTGTACATACACTCATGCACATACGCAAGCACACACAGACACACACACAAACACTGAGTGTAACCACTGACCCTTGTCCATGTGTGTTGTTGTAGGTTTGAGCAGGCATTTGTCAACAGTCTGGTGTTTGGTCGTTCTGGGGATTCATTCTGGATAGCCCTGCTTGACCAGAACAGCCCCGGAAAATTCCACTGGCTCAGTGGGGATGAAGTGGCCTATACCAACTGGAACAGAGACCAACCAGGTGGGACATGGACCTCTGTCTCTCTATCTGTCCACAGAGCTATCATGATGGACATGTTGGTCATGTACAGTCGTACATGGTCTTCACAAAGTTTTGGTCTTCACAAAGTATTGGTCTTCACAAAGTTTGCTGCTTCAGTGTTTTTAGATATTTTTGTCAGATGTTACTATGGTATACTGAAGTATAATAACAAGCATTCCATAAGTGTCAAAGGCTTTTATTGACAATTACATTAAGTTTATGCAAAGAGTCAATATTTGCAGTGTTGACCCTTCATTTTCAAGACCTCTGCAATCCGCCCTGGCATGCTGTCAATTAACTTCTGGGCCACATCCTGACTGATGGCAGCCCATTCTTGCATAATCAATGCTTGCAGTTTGTCAGAATTTGTAGGTTTTTGTTTGTCCATCCGCCTCTTGAGGATTGACCACACATTCTCAATGGGATTAAGGTCTGGGGAGTTTCCTGGCCATGGACCCAAAAGTTTGATGTTTTGTTCCCCGAGCCACTTAGTTATCACTTTTGCCTTATGGCAAGGTGCTCCATCGTGCTGGAAAAGTCATTGTTCGTCATCAAACTGTTCTTGGATGGTTGGGAGAAGTTGCTCTCTGAGGATGTGTTGGTACCATTCTTTATTCATGGCTGTGTTCTTAAGCAAAATTGTGAGTGAGCCCACTCCCTTGGCTGAGAAGCAACCCCACACATGAATGGTCTCAGGATGCTTTACTGATGGCAAGACACAGGACTGATGGTAGCGCTCACCTTGTCTTCTCCGTATAAGCTTTTTTCCGGATGCCCCAAACAATCGGAAAGGGGATTCATTAGAGAAAATGACTTTACCCCAGTCCTCAGCAGTCCAATCCCTGTACCTTTTGCAGAATATCAGTCTGTCCCTGATGTTTTTCCTGGAGAGAAGTGGCTTCCTCGCTGCCCTTCTTGACACCAGGCCATCCTCCAAAAGTCTTCGCGTCACTGTGCGTGCAGATGCACTCACACCTGCCTGCTGCCATTCCTGAGCAAGCTCTGCACTGGTGGTGCCCCGATCCCGCAGCTGAATCAACTTTAGGAGACGGTCCTGGTGCTTGCTGGACTTTCTTGGGCGCCCTGAAGCCTTCTTCACAACAATTGAACCTCTCTCCTTGAAGTTCTTGATGATCCTATAAATGGTTGATTTAGGTGCAATCTTACTAGCAGCAATATCCTTGCCTGTGAAGCCCTTTTTGTGCAAAGCAATGATGACGGCACATGTTTCCTTGCAGGTAACCATGGTTAACAGAGGAAGAACAATGATTTCAAGCACCACCCTCCTTTTAAAGCTTCAAGTCTGTTATTCTAACTCAATCAGCATGACCTCCAGCCTTGTCAACACTCTCACCTGTGTTAATGAGAGAATTTACATTTTAGTAATTTAGCAGACGTTCTTATCCAGAGTGACTTACAGTTAGTGAGTGTATACATTTTTCATACTGGCCCCCCGTGGGAAACTAATCCACAACCCTGGCGTTGCAAGCGCCATGCTCTACCAACTGAGCTACAGGAGGGCCAACTGACATGATGTCAGCTGGTCCTTTTGTGGCAGGGCTGAAATGCAGTGGAAATGTTTTTTGGGGATTAAGTTCATTTTCATGGCAAAGAGGGACTTTGCAATTAATTGCAATTCATCTGATCACTCTTCATAACATTCTGGAGTATATGCAAATTGCCATCATAAAAACTGAGGCAGCAGACTTTGTGAAAATTAATATTTGTGTCATTCTCAAAACTTTTGACCACAACTGTACTAGTCTTCAGGGTACCAGTCTGTACTGTATGCCATATGCCCAGAGCCCTGTCTAAACCCTCACAAACTAGATATGAGATAATAATATAAATAATATGCCATTTAGCAGACGCTTTTATCCAAAGCGACTTACAGTCATGTGCGCATACATTTTTACGTATGGGTGGTCCCGGGGATCGAACCCACTACCCTGGCGTTACAAGCGCCATGCTCTACCAATTGAGCTACAGAGGACCACAGAGATAAACACTTATCTCTTGAGTATTCATTGTGGCTAAATTGCCAATGACTTAATCAGGTGATTTGTTTACCATTTTTAAGACCCTCTTTTGTTATGATCTCTACTATCCTAACTGGTGTGTCAGTCAGTCAGTTACTCCCAGTCCCAGACTCATACAACTACGTAACATGAACCACTCTCTCCCCCCTCTCCTCTGTCAGGAGGAAACATCAAAGGGGGCTGTGTAACCATGGAGACGGGCTACGCCACAGGCCTATGGGAGGTGAAGGACTGTGCGTTGGCTCGGGCTAAGTTCATCTGTAGACTGAATCAGGACACGTCCCTCAGCCCTGAGCCCCCCGCCCCGCAGCCCACCCCCAGCCTCACTGGATCCTGCCCCAACGGTTGGAAGACAAACGGCAAGCTACACCACTGCTACAAGGTATCCTACACCTTTACCACTGCTTGATATAACTACACAGAATGCACCACATATTTTAAGCATTTGTATTAGTGTAGTCAATATAGATACCATGTATTTGCCTCTAACGCCCCTGTGCGTGTGTGTGTCTGTGTGTGTGTGTGTGCGTGCGTGCGTGCCTGTCTGCCTGCGTGTGTGTGTGTGTGTGTCTCAGGTGTTCCACTCGGCCCAGATGGACCAGAAGCTGACCTGGCTGCAGGCCCACCTAGCCTGTCAGAGACACCATGGAGCCAACCTGCTGAGTGTCAGTGGCCCAGAGGAGGAGCACTTCATACTGCAGATACTACACGAAGCCTTTGGGTGGGTGGACACTCCACCTTGATCATGCATGGGCTGTTTGAATGGGACTCTATTACGGGGCCTAGACTGGATGGAGGGAGATTGTGGTTGTTATTTGAAAAGGGGATGGGATGGGTTTGTAATTGAAAGAGGGAATGTGGTGGTAATGATGATGATGATAATCATTTTGGGGGGTGATTATATTTGTCCTGTTACACACAAGTGTGTAATGGAAATGCTTTTTTTTGCATATTCCAACTCCCCCTGGCCTTTAGTGGGGTCATGGCCAGGGTCGCCATTGTACAGCGCCCCTGGAGCAATTAGGGTTAAGTGCCTGGCTCAAGGGCACAGCGAAATATTAAATATTAGTTTTTATGGTGATGATGATGTTGATGATGATGATGATGATGGTCCACAGGGAGTCAGAGGACCATGAGCAGCACTGGTTCTGGATCGGGCTGAACCGCAGGAACCCCATGGACAATGGTAGCTGGAAGTGGAGCGACGGACAGGCCGTGAGTCACAGCATCACCATTCAGTCATCCAGCCACAGAATTACTTCACAGCATGTCTATGGAACTAATTAGAGCAGCCAAACCACAGCACTATCTATTATTGACCCAGCTTAACACAGCAACCTTCATTTAATGATAGCTACAGCCCAGCTGCAACAACACACAGCCTCTTGCACCATATACGTGTGGCTCAAAGCTTATAGATATAGCTACCTACTTTGTAGCTACTTTTGTAACATCTCAACCCATCTTCCTCCGTATGTCAGTATACGTACCAGAACTTTGGGCGTTACTACTACAACATCCGTCAGTGTGCAGCAGCAGACCTGGGCACCATGACCTGGCTGGCCATGCACTGTGACTCTGAACTGGACTGGATCTGCAAAATCCCCAAAGGTAACAGCAAGACAACAGAACCACACATAGACACAGATACAGTCACAAAGCAGTGCTACTGCTGTATACAGACACAATAGAGACACTGACACAAGGGGCCCTTGTTATTGCCTGAAAGCTTTCATTTTGAATATTCGATTCTGTGTTATGTAGTGCTGAGCGATTAATCTGAGAAAAAAAATCTCAGTTATTAAACAAAATTGTCCGACATCGGTACAATTACTTGAATTCCATTTAGTTCGTTTTTTTTGGGAGCCCAATGCGCCATTTCTCTAGAGAGAAATCAAATAATACAGGCGAGATATACAGTCAATAACTATGTGGGATGTTGGGCTGAAGGGAGTTGTAGTTTTCATGAAGCAAATATGTGACCGATCGGCTCAATTCGGTCTTATGTAGCAAAATTTGAAATTGTGTTTTTTACATTGGATAAAAGTAGGACTCAGAGCTAGAAAATGGTATATCATACACTACAGTTGAGGAACAATGGGAAAGTAATTCTGCTTTGGAAGTTGATAAACTTGTAACACCACTTTTGAGAAAATGGCCATTGTATATTTTGGTACACCTACTGGAGAGCTCTTCTTTGTCTACACCCATTCAGCATCGTTCACACCCTTTTAAGCCTTAGCCCCACCCATCTCTTTAAGGATTCACATGTGAGGCCATGTGCTAAATAGAGTGAGTACGGTAGTGTACTAAACAACCAAAGATTTCAAGACTAAAGGCGGGTATATAATACGTCTATCGACATGTCTGTAGATAGTTGTCGCAGTGACATCATGAACATTCTATTGTCTTCCGACATCAAACTTGTCGTTATGAAAAAGTATAAACACAAAAACGACAGGCTGCATGACATCAGCAGCCTGGTGGTCCAAAATAGCATAACTGGTGTATTTTAACACCAATAAACCCATCCGTTTAAAAGTGAATTTAGTATATGTCAATCTAACAAACCAGGCAAATAAAAGCAACTTTCTAAACAATGTTTGGTTTGTTTCTAGCTTGTTAGCTAGCGAGCTAACTTTAAGTTAGCTGGCTAGCCAGTTCAAATAATGACCATATCATATACAGTAGCTGACAACGTCTTAACTTTAGCTAATTTGTATTCATTATTACAGGAAAATAAACTCACAACAAGATAATTATTTACAAGTTAATGGTGAGCTAATGACAGAAAATAGCTTACAGTTGTGAGTGTGATTAAATAAAAGCAGGGCATTCTACCTGAGAATTTTAGAACTTGGACACTGTCTCATTGGCCTAACGTTATATCCTAATTTGACTTTGGTGCAGGTCATGTTGTTCTCACATTACCGTCTCTGGTAAACACACACTATATAAAATATAATCTACGTTTATTGTCACATGCACAGGATACAGAAAGGGTAAACGGTACAGTGAAATGGTTACTTGCATAGTGGAGTCTTTTGTTTAGACATCTAGCTAGCTATTTAAACAATGAACCATAATCCCAACTCATAATGTTACTACCCTGCATGAATCTGCAGGTAGATAACGCTAACCAGCTAGGTTCAATGTTAGCTAGCTAGCTAACATTAGGCTATAACTAGCAATGCAAATGGCTCTGAGATACAAATAATATTACTACACAAATCATACACGTAATGTTAGCTAGCGAGCCATCCAGCTAACATTAGCTAGCTAGCTAACAGTACACTTTAACTTGCTATGAAAACGACTTTCTGACAAAATTAGAAACGCATAATATCTGAAAATGTAGCTAGCTAGACTGTCTTACCCATATACATGGATGAACGCGTCTCCCTCTCTGTCACGGATGCCATGGTTGCCCTCAGTTTGAAGATGTAATCCGGAAACAGGTGTTTTATACAACAGCCTTCTGTGTGTTCTCTTTTCGACACACTCTGCATATTTGCAATCAAACGCCAACATTTTCTTCATCTCCTTAGCTATCATACTCTGCTTCCACTGGACATTCCTCTGATTTCAAAACTCGGTACTCCAGAAAGTGGAGAGCATTAGCAACACTTTTGCAGCTCTTCAAGATATATTTTTTAAAAAGCCGCGTTAGAAAGGATTACCTACACATACTGAGCAGCTCATGTTATAGACAGAAGCTTGCTACATGGCAGACCAATCCGAACTCATCTCTCGGCATGTCCGGCCCATCCCTTATCTCAGCCAATCATGGCTAGCGGGAAGGTTCCTGTCTTTTTCCGTGGCTAAACCAATTAGGCTCGTAATTTAACAATTGTATTCATATTTACAGATGGCATGCAAGTTTGTTATTAAGGCATATGAAGTTTCACATGTTCCAGAAGGCATTTCTGCCAAAAAACGTTCAAATGTTCAATGTTTACGTTCAAATGCCTCTCCTGTGAAGTAGTGACACACGACATACACCTAGTTTCCTGAAACGAGCCACATATTCAACCTAGTTCAGCGCAAAAAACATAGTCATTAACTACAATGACCATAATCAATTGCGCCAGTTTTTTCAGGCTCAGATAGAGACAGGTCAGAGAGGAAGAGGCAAAGCGAGAGGTTTCAGTCTTGACAAAATCGGTCCGAAATAAGCCCCAACTAAGCCCAATGTGTTTCTATGGGCTTGTTTTGGACCTAAGCTTGTCGCCTGCCTTCCCGCCTTTTCTGTTGATGTTTACCCAATGTGGACCTGACAGAGACAATGGAATATTTTCAATGTTTTGGAAATTGAATGTTCACTATTTTTGGTTTTGGAATTTCCATTAAAAAGCTCTAACATCATTGTAATGCACTGAATTATAAATTCAGACCACTTTGGCGTTTTGTGTTTTCAGGAAAAGTTGATAAGGATCCAAACCCCACTGAAGGTCAGTTTATAAACAACACTTCTCTCATTGGCTCTGTTATTTGTATAGTCTCCCATCATAACCCAACTAGCACCAACTTCTCCTTCTTTTTTTCCCGCTCGTTCTCCTCCCCCCAGCCCCCACTGCCAGTGAGTGGGTGGGCTTCCAGGAAGCAGAGTATAAGTTCTTTGACCACCGGTCTACGTGGGACCAAGCCCAGAGGATCTGTTCCTGGTTCGATGCTTCTCTGGCTTCCATCCACTCTTCTGCGGAGGAGGTTTTCCTGGCCAACACACTGCACAAGGTACCACACACAACCTTTTATAAAAACATAATAACAACTTTATCACCCTTCACAAAGTAACACATCCACTGCTGAGGAGGATGCCTTCCTGGCCAACACACTGAACAAGGTGCCCTACATAACCTTTATAACCCTTTATAAAAAAAAAACAACGTTATAACCCTTTTATAGCTACTTCATGTTCATGAAGAACATGACAGAATTAAACATCCACATGGGCACTTTCATAACTCTACAAAAGGTACCAACCATCAACCACCACATGGATGGACGTGCTGTTTTATCCAAGCCAATAGTCTGTGCTGTACTGTACATCACTGCATGTTACTGGAGGTCATGTATGTTTTCTCTCTCACCTGCAGATGACCAAGGTAGAGGGGGACCACTGGTGGGTGGGGCTTCATACGTATGAGAACGATGGCCGTTTCCGCTGGTCAGACCACTCTGTGCTCAACTATGTGTCTTGGGCTCTCAGCAGGCCACACCCACTCAGCCGTGACCGCAAATGTGTCCACATGTCAGTCAGCAAAGGTGAGGATTCTGGGATGCTGTACAGTTTGTTTCGTAAATAGCATATTTTGTGTGGTTCTTTTAACAATATTTCATATTTCATTCTAAAACGTTCTACAGCGGAGTGGGCAGATCAGAAATGCCACTCAGACCTGCCCTACATCTGTAAGAGAGTGAATGTCACAGGCACCATCCCACCCACACCATCCATCCCCCTGCCCCCCGCGGGTTGCCCCGATGGCTGGGCCCACTTCCTGCACAAGGTAGGGCTCCTGGGTTATGTAGTTCCTACTGTACTGATAAAGATGTGAAAGTTATATGAATGTGACTTACTGTGATATGTTATGATTTGATCTTCCATTTTAGCCACTCAGTTGTGATCAGATCTCACGTTAGATCTCAAACAGACCTCTCACCTGAGGTAGTGGTTTCTCCTGGGTTATGTTATGTGTGAGAGCATGATTGTCCTTCCTGACCTGACCTCTCACCTTCCTGTTTGTGTGTGTGTAGTGTTATAAGGTGTTTGGTCATGAGCAGACCCGGAGGGCCACATGGTCAGGAGCCAGGCTCATGTGTGAGTCACAGGGAGGAGCCTTGGCTGTGGTGCCTAATCACGTGGAGCAAGGTAGTTTTATTCTCAACTGACGCACACACGCACACACACACAAACAAACACACGCACGGTTTCACACACACAAGGGCACACACACACATACACCATCAATATCGTCAGTGGTTCCCAAACTGTCGCGCGGTCGGCAGAGGGGGGGCGGAGAGGTAGGGTGAGATGAACATACGCAAAACTTACTCAGTCGGGCTTTCAAATTCCTCTTGAAAGTTGTAATAGTAGAATGCATTACACAATTTCGAAATTGAGTAGTGCATCATCAGTTTTGCTCTTGTCATGTCAGTCATTGCAGACCTTAGAGAGCTTTCTATAACTTGTCAGAAATGCCCAGATCCCCAATGATGAGTGAAAAAGTTTGGGAAGCACTGAATAACATAATGCATGCTGTCTCCCATAGCATTTGTCACCACTCTGCTGTCCAACGTGAGTTTTGACCTGTGGGTGGGGCTGACGTCTGACTCTAAAGGCCACTTCCAGTGGGCTCATCCTGGACTCCTCAGCTACACCAACTGGGCCTCTGGAGAACCCCTGGACAACAGTGGACCACTCCACAACAAGACTCCGGTACATACCACCCTGGTCTCATCTGTTTCTGTATTAATCCAGTCTTGCATCCCAAATGGAACCCTATTCTCTACATAGTGCACTACTTTAGAACCAGGGCACTAGTCAAAAGTAGTGCACTATATATGGAATATGGTGCCATTTGGGACACACACTTGGTCTGTGGTCCAGTCTTTGTCATGTCCATTGTTGATGACATCATTGACATCTGACAGGGTAACTGTGTGGTGATGATCCATGGGAACCCAGCAAAGAATACTGGCATGTGGGCGTCCCGGGCCTGTGAGATGGAGAAACATGGCTACATCTGCCAGAAGAAACAAGGTACAGGACATGTCACAACTCTAAACAGCACAGCTACTCGCAATGCAACAGTGCATAACATAACTAACCAGTGAATGGTGTAGTAGACAAGCATTCCTGTGTGAATCTGTTACATGGTACTGATATATTAAACAGTTGTGTTTAGTCAGCAGAAACACTTTCCTTTATATGCTGATATAACTTTGTCTCCTTAGACCAAGCTCTGCCCTCTGGCCCTGCCCTCCTGCCCTCCTCCCTGTTGGGAGCCTTGGAGCTGGGTGGGGTGTCGTACCGCGTAGTGAAGAAGCGTCTGGACTGGACGGGGGCGCTGCATGTGTGCGAGTCTCTGAACGGGACGTTGGCTTCAGTGAGAGACCCCTACCAACATGCTTACCTCACCCTGCTGATGAACAGCTTACACCTCCCAGCATGGATCGGCCTTTACAACTCTGGGGTGAGGCCCTGGACATGACAAGCTAGGAGGAGTTATGCACACCTATGAGATCTTTATTTGTTTGTTTTGATACAACAACATGGTAAAATGTAGGGTGAGATAATTGTATCACTACAAATCAATATTACATTGATATAATCAGATCTTCAAAGATTGATTTAACTAGATTGACCAATGAGGTAAGACTTGGTGTCAGAATATTATGATTAACTCCTCCTCTGTTCCACACTCAGGGGCGGAGCTTCAGCTGGTTGGGCGAGGAGGACCTGACTTACACTGCCTGGCGGGATGGGGAGCCTAATACACTGTCTGGATGTGGTCACATGACCACGGTGGGGCAGTGGACTATGACCCCCTGTGACGCTAAACTGGACGCTGCCATCTGTCAGATTAATACAGGTGTGTGTGTGTATGTGTGCAGCTGTGTATGTGTGCATGTTTGTGTGTGTGTTTTATCAATAGGATAATACAATATATGTGTAGGCCCTGTCCTGATCTCTCTCTCTCTATCTCTCTCTCCACCAGAGGAGGCTGTGGTGCACCAGTGGAGTTACCCAGGACAGTGCCCTCACTCTCTGGGCGACTGGGCCTGGGTGCCCTTCAGGAACCACTGCTACTCCTTCAACCTGCAGAACCTCCGGCTGCAGACCGACGCCCACTCCTCCTGCAGGAAGGGTAAGGAGGACACTCTGTCACCTGCCAATCACACAGTCCAGACATGCCTTTAGTCAGCCAGACACTCCTTAGTCTCTATACATGACACTATACATGCACATAGGGTGTGTCCCAAATGGCACCCTATTCCCTATGTAGTACACTACTTTTGACCAGAGCCCTATAGAGAATAGGATGCCATTTGGGACACACAACAGTGGATTCCACGACGCGGTTAGCTTTTAACAGCTAGGACCACTATTTCTTGTCCCGGAATCGCGCTTAACTGCTTGAAAGAGCCGCTAACCTAGCTAAGCTGCTAGCCATCAAGCTAACAAAGTTAGTTCTAGATTAGTTTTCCAATGGAGCCCTCTTTGTCTGGAGAAGTAAATGAACGGTTCAAGCGCTGTAGGAGCTGTATCTACTACGCTTCGTTTCGGGACAAACTGGATCACTCAGAGTTCCAATGCGGCTATTGTTTGCTTGCCGAGGATTATAGGCTTAAGGTGGCTTCCTTGATCACGCAGGTCTCCAGCCTACGTAAGAAACTGGGGAAAACACAGAGTGCAATGTTTACCTTTTCTACGCCGGTGGCTGGACGGCGTTCGCGCTTGTTGGATGCATCTCCGCCTTGTCGTTTGTCGTTATTTGACTGGCCGGTGTTGCCCAGAGTTCGTTTGCCAGGGGAACCATCTCCTGCCTCTCCTCCCCCATCTGATAGCGGAGTCAAAGGAGCACAGCAAGAGGAGCATGGCAATCATGGAAGCCATGGAAGCCAAAGACAGCGGCCTCCCGCAAAGCAGTCTATACTCCCAATGAGAGGCCCGGAGCGGATACAAACAACGAATAGTTTCGCCGCCCTGGAGCCTGATCTTCCTGCACCTTCGTCGCCAGGGGTACCTGTGTCTGCGGCCACTGTGCCTACTCCTACTCCTACTCCTTCCCTCAAGAAAAAGCTTCAAACTGTAACCAGTGCCTGCAACCTGGTTCAGGTTATCAGTCAACCTACCAGGGTAGTTACAAACAACACAGGAATGAAATCCTCAACATATATTGATCACATCTTTACTAATGCTGCAGAAGTGTGCTTGAAAGCAGTATCCAGATCCATCGGATGTAGTGATCACAATATAGTAGCCATATCTAGGAAAACCAAAGTTCCAAAGACTGGGCCTAATATAGTGTATAAGAGGTCATACAATATATTTTGTAGTGACTCCTATGTTGTTGATGTAAAGAATATTTGTTGGTCCGTGGTGTGTAATGAGGAGCAAACAGACGTTGCACTTGACACATTTATGAAATTGCTTATCCCAGTTACTAATAAGCTTGCACCCATTAAGAAAATGACTGTAAAAACGGTTAAATCCCTGTGTATTGATGAGGAATTGAAAAATTGAATGGTTGAGAGGGATGAGGCAAAAGGAATGGCAAATAAGTCAGGCTGCACAACCGACGTACTGCAAATTGAGAAATCATGTGACTTAACTGAATAAAAATAAGAAGAAACTACACTATGAAACAAAAATAAATGACATAAAGAATGATAGTAAAAAGCTATGGAGCACCTTCAATGACATTTTGGGAAAAAAGGCAAAGCTCCATCATTCATTGAATCAGATGTCTCATTCATCACAAAACCAACTGATATTGCCAAATACTTTAATGATTTTTTCATTGGCAAGATTAGCAAACTTAGGCATGACATGCCAGCAACAAACGCTGACACTACCCATCCAAGTATATCTGACCAAATTATGAAAGACAAGAATTGTAATTTTGAATTCCGTAAAGTAAGTGTGGAAGAGGTATCTATCAACAATGACAAGCCACCAGGGTCTGACAACTTGGATGGAAAATTACTGAGGAAAATAGCGGACGATATTGCCACTCCTATTTGCCATATCTTCCATTTAAGCCTAATAGAAAGTGTGTGCCTTCAGGCCTGGAGGGAAGCAAAAGTAATTCCTTTACCTAAGAATAGTAAAGCCCCCTTTACTGGCTCAAATAGCCGACCAATCAGCCTGTTACCAACCCTTAGTCAAGTTTAGGAAAAAATTGTGTTTGACCAGATACAATGCTATTTTATAGTAAACAAATTGACAACATTCTTTCAGCACGCTTATAGGGAAGGACATTCAACAAGCACAGCACTTATACAAATGACTTATGATTGGCTGAGAGAAATTGATGATACAAATATTGTGGGGGCTGTTTTGTTAGACTTCAGTGTGGCTTTTGACATTATCGATCATAGTCTGCTGCTGGAAATACGTATGTGTTATGGCTTTACATCCCCTGCTATATTGTAGATAAAGAGTTACCTGTCTAACAGAACACATGGGGTGTTCTTTAATGGAAGCCTCTCCAATATAATCCAGGTAGAATCAGGAATTCCCCAGGGCAGCTGTCTAGGCCCCTTACTTTTTTCAATCTTTACTAACGACATGCCACTGGCTTTGAGTAAAGCCAGGGTGTCTATGTATGCGGATGACTCAATACTATACACGTCAGCCATTACAGCAATTGAAATGACTGCAACACTTAACAATGAGCTGCAGTTAGTTTCAGAATGGGTGGCAAGGAATAAGTTAGTCCCAAATATTTCAAAAACTAAAAGCATTGTATTTGGGACAAATCATTCACTAAACCCTAAACCTCAACTAAATCTTGTAATAAATAATGTGGAAATTGAGCAAGTTGAGGTAACTAAACTGCTTGGAGTAACCCTGGATTGTAAACTTTCATGGTCAAAATATATTGATACAACAGTAGCTAAGATGGGGAGAAGTCTGTCTATAATAAAGCGCTGCTCTGCCTTCTTAACAGCACTATCAACAAGGCAGGTCCTACAGGCTCTAGTTTTGTCGCACCTGGACTACTGTTCAGTCGTGTGGTCAGGTGCCACAAAGAGGGATTTGGGAAAATTGCAATTGGCTCATAACAGGGTAGCACGGCTGTCCCTTGGACATTAATAATATGCATGTCAATCTCTCCTGGCTCAAAGTGGAGGAGAGATTGACTTCATCACTACTTGTATTTGTGAGAGGTACTGACATGTTGAAAGCACCGATCTGTCTATTTAAACGACTAGCACAGAGCTCAGACACCCATGCATACCCCACAAGACATGCCACCAGAGGTCTCTTCACAGTCCCCAAGTCCAGAACAGACTATAGGAGGCACACAGTACTACATAGAGCTATGACCACATGGAACTCTATTCCACATCAGGTAACTGATGCAAGCAGTAGAATCAGATTTAAAAAATAGATACAAATGCACCTTATGGAACAGCGAGGACTGTGAAACAACACACACATAGGCACAGACACATGCTACACACACATGATAACATATGCACTATACACACACGTACACATGGATTTTGTGTTGTAGATATGTGGTAGTGGAGTAGCGGCCTGAGGGCACACAAACTTAGTGTGTTGTGAAATCTGTTATGAATGTATTGTAATGTTTAAAAAATTGTATAACTGCCTTAATTTTGCTGGACCCAAGGAAGAGTAGCTGCTGCCTTGAGGATCCATAATAAATACAAATACAAATACAAACAGTCTCTATATGTGACACTTCACATGCACATTGTGACACTAAAAGACCACAGAGTATATTACAGCTCTCTCCACTCAATCACTGTTGTCATGGAGAGAGCTTTCAGTGCTCAGCACTGACATCATGACCAAATATGTCAATAAGTCAAAATTAGCTGTGATTCATTGAGCTTTTATTGAAATGCACTCGCTTTATTATCTCCTGATTTCTCGCTTTCATTTTACTTCTCATCATCCCTCTCTTTCTCTGTTTCACACCTCCCTCTGTCTGTCAACTCTTCTCTGACCGCATTTAATTATCTCAATATGGTTATCTGATCCTCTCTCTCTCTCTCTCTCTCTCTCTCTCTCTCTCTCTCTCTCTCTCTCTCTCTCTCTCTCTCTCTCTCTCTCTCTCTCTCTCTCTCTCTCTCTCTCTCTCTCTCTCTCTCTCTCTCTCTCTCTCTCTCTCTCTCTCTCTATACCCCCCTCTCTCTCCCCCAGTGGGTGCCCAGCTGCTGTCGGTCCTGAATGAAACAGAGAATGGCTTTGTATGGGAGCACATCCAGAGCTACCAGGAGCAGGCCCACGGAGCCTGGCTGGGTATGACCTTTAACTCCAAAGGTAAGGAACTCCTCAGGTAGTACACAGTGAAAGTATACACAGATTATTCCTACTGTTAAAAACATGTAAATATCATGTACTGTAAGGTCATATAATCTAATGTGTTATGTAAGAAGAGTCATCTATCAGAGTGACATATGCTAGTCATATACTCATTCATATATTAACATACATGATTTGTACACACCTTTTTACAATAGGGTATTCCAGGGCTATTTCAAGGTATTCTTCAGACAGGCATGGCCATACTGTGTGTGTTTGTGTGTGTGTGTTCTTCCTGGTGTTGTCCTGCAGGGGGCAGTCTGATGTGGTCTGAGAGTGCGGAGGTGAAGTTCACTAACTGGGAGGTGCAGGGCACCAACCTGAGCATGCTGTTTCCCAACACCTGCTTCTGGATCCAGAGCAACACTGGCCTGTGGAAACCAGGCTCCTGCAAGAACCACACGCACGGAGTCATCTGCAAACGGCCACGCAGTAAGGAAGGCCTCACACTGTAGCATAGACAAATAACAATATGGACAATGTTCTACGTGTACATAGTGATAGCAAAGATGTATGACCACTTACTGTGCTTCATTTAAAACTGACAACAGCAATCTCTGAACTGACAACACAACTCAAATGTTATCTTTTTCGTTGCAGGTGCTGAGGCTTCGGCAGTAGTCTGTAAGTATGGATAGGATATCCTATGTTGTTTGTTCAAGTCATGAAATGTTAGATTTGTTTAAATCTGTAATGCTAATCTGTAAAAAATAGTCCCTCTCTCTCCCTCTCTCTCTCTCTCTCTCTCTCTCTCTCTCTCTCTCTCTCTCTCTCTCTCTCTCTCTCTCTCTCTCTCTCTCTCTCTCTCCCCCTGTCTGTTTCAGCTGAAGAGGACCACCTGCCCACTCTGATCGTGATCATGGTGACAGGCCTGGTGTTGGTGATCCTCATCGTGGGCATGATCTACCTGTACCGCTGGCACCAGGCGGGCTCCCGGGGCTCTTACGAGGGGGCGCGCTACAGCCGCACCAACTCCAACCACTCCGAACAGGCCGAGAAGAACATCCTGGTGTCTGACATGGAGCTCAATGAGCAGCCAGAGTAGCACAGCCAACCAGGACCCCCCCTGGGAGTACCTAATATTGACTGACCCACTGACTGACTGATACACATTCTGCTTCTACATTTTATGTCCCTGTTCTGTTTGAAGAGATGTTGAAGATGCTGAAGGTCTGTGCTGTGTAGAGCGTAGCAGATGCCAATCAAATTCCATTTAAACAGTCATTCTCCAAAGGGGTTAATAATATGCAAATTACAATATGAACTGCTTTTCTTAGTAGTATAGCAATAATGTTTCTGATGTCAGTTTCGCATTTCATTTCAAACAAGTTCCTGTTTTTGGTCACTATGTCTAAAAGGCAGATGCCAAAGGCCAAAGACTCAGGCTTTGCACCAGTTCTTCCCTTGTCAAGAGACTCAGTATCATCCAAATATCCACACAACCTCCATCGAGACCATGACAGTATTTACCTGAGGTTAACTTCAGGTTTGTTTTGTATATTTCCTTTTGGTTTGTTTGTGTGTTTTTTTGTCAGAACCAGTGCAGCTGTAGTGAATCCTTTTTCTAATTCTGGATGTTGTGGTGAAGCTTCTGTTGTTGCCCGTCCCCTGCCCTCCCTCCCTCCCTTCTGTTCTAACTGACACGTCAGCAGAGGCTGGTTGGAAAGCAATCCTTACTTCAGTGTGGAAGAGAAGAGGACAGTGATTTTACAGTGACGATTTTAGAGTGATTTAAAGAGTCCATGGCCTGTACACCACAGCTGCTCATATAGTAGGAGAGAGAGAGAGGGGGGGGGGGATTTGACGTTGATACAGACTGATACCGTTTTTTGTTGTCTTGGTACAGTGTGATGGGGAAGATAAGGATATGACCCCCATTATATCTCAGTATGTAACGTTCTAGAGGGTTTTAGAGGGTTTGTTTTAGCACTTTCTACCACCATCATGAGAAGAGCCAACATTTATTACTTAAAGTAACTGTCCAGTGTTTCCAGATTTCAATGAAATATCACCTATAATTAATTACAATAGGAGTGAAATAGTTTTCCTTCCAAATAAATGGTAATTAAATATTTTGAAAAGCAGCTTTTCTGTGGTGGAATGGTTTGAGCCTACCACAACAACAGAATGGTGTATACCGGTCATTATATGCGAGTAGACCACTGATTGGCCAGCATTGTCTGTTTGAGATACAGGTTTGAGGTGGGGTTTTTTAAGTAGTTTTTCTCCAATTTAAGCTTTGACCACAAATACGAGTATAGGATAAGTCAACAACATTATTTGGTTATGAGTTAACAGAATATCAACTTTTAAAAGTGAGATTTTCACTAGACAATTACTTTAAGCAAAGGACAGTGCATTCACTCCTTTGTTCATGCATTATTACTAAGGTACTTTTCAATTGTTTTTGTTTCATTTCCTTCCCTTGGCTTTTGGATGGGTAACATGGTGTAAAGTAGGTGAACGTCTGTGTCTCATGACTGGTACGGATGGTTAGGTTTCCCATGTTAATGTTTGTGTTTGTTGGTGGTATGAATACACACTGACCTGCAGCCATGGAAAACATACCCTATATGTACAAAAGTACGTGGACACCCCTTCAAATGAGTGGATTCGGCTATTTCAGTCACACCCGTTGCTGACAGGTGTATAAAATTGAGCACACGGCCATGCAATCAATCTCCATAGACAAACATTGGCAGTAGAATGGCCTTAATGAAGAGCTCAGTGACTTTGATGCCACCTTTCCAACAAGTCAGTTCGTCAACTTTCTGCCCTGCTAAAGCTGCCCCGGTCAGCTGTAAGTGCTGTTATTGTGAAGTGGAACCGTCTATGAGAAACAATGGCTCAACAGCGAAGTGGTAGGCCACACAAGCTCACAGAACGGGACCGCCGAGTGCTGAAGCGCGTAGCCCGTAAAAATTGTCTGTCCTTGGTTGCAACACGCACTACCGAGTTCCAAACTGCCTCTGGAAGCAACGTCAGCACAATAACTGTTCGTCGAGAGCTTCATGAAATGGGTTTCCATGGCCGAGCAGCCGCACACAAGCCAAAGATCACCATGTGCAATGCCAAGCGCTGGCTGGAGTGGTGTAAAGCTCACCGCCATTGGACACTGGAGCAGTGGAAACGTGTTCTCTGGAGTGATGAATCACGCTTCACCATCTGGCAGTCCGACGAACAAATCTGGTTTTGGCGGATGCCAGGAGAACGCTATCTACCCGAATGCATAGTGCCAACTGTAAAGTTTGGTGGAGGAGGACTAATGGTCTGGGGCTGTTTTTCATGGTTCGGGCTAGGCCCTTAGTTCCAGTGAAGGGACATCTTAATGCTTCAGCATACAATGACATTTTAGACGATTCTGTGCTTCCAACTTTGTGGCAACAGTTTGGGGAAGGCCCTTTCCTGTTTCAGCATGACAATGCCCCCGTGCACAAAGCGAGGTCCTGACCTCAACCCCATCGAACACCTTTGGGAGGAATTGGAACGCTGACTGCGAGCCAGGCCTAATCGCCCAACAGAAGCAAGTCCCTGCAGCAATGTTCCAACATCTAGTGGAAAGCCTTCACAGAAGAGTGGAGGCTGTTATAGCAGCAAAGGGGGGACCAACTCCATATTAATGCCCATTATTTTGGAATGAGATGTTAGACGAACAGGTGTCCACATACTTTTGGTCATGTGGTGTAGCTTAGGTCACCTGTAGGTCATTCGCTTGAAATGTGACACATCTGAAATGAGTCAACATGCAGGTACAGTATTATAGTTCTTGATGTTGCAACAAACTTGTCATTTGTCTGTGGTGTGTTCCACAAGGTACTAGATAACCTTACTTGGGGGAACAACCTCTATATCAATGCAAAATACTGCTAGGAAAACCAAAGTACTAGTTTGAAAAGGGAAATCTTTAAACATTTAGAAATAGAAAGATCAACTCATCCATCTTATTTCCCCTTGTCATGTCTTAACCTTGTGTTGTACATTATTGGGGGGAGGAAATTGGTTTCTAACAGAGCACAACTAGATTTAAGGCAGGAAATCAACCAAAACCCTAACTTCTGGGTTCCCATTTGATTACGGAGGAAAAGACAGATGTTTTCTTCCTCATAACATTCCTCCTCCTACAGTTAAAATGTATGCACACATGACTGTAAGTCGCTTTGGATAAAAGAATCTGCTAATGGCATATTATTATTATTATTACAGTTCCCTCCCTGTCATGACAGGGCGGCAGGTAGCTTAGTGGTTAAGAGTGTTGTGCTAGTAACCGAAAGGTTGCTGGTTCTAATCCCCGAGCTGACTAGGTGAAAAATCTGTTGATGTGCCCTTGAGCAAGGCACTTAACCCTAATTGCTCTGGATAAGAGTGTCTGCTAAATGACTAAAATGTAAAATGACTGGATTTCTGTCCTGCTTTGGAGAAGTTTCATATAGAAACTTTTGTTGTGCCAGTGAGCCATGCTTCAAAACCAGCTCTTTTCTGCTCTGTAAACCAGACGAATGGGACTGAGGAGAGAGTGGGGGAGGGATGGTTGAAGGAGACGGTGTGTGTTGTCGTCTCCAACTGTGGAATGTTGAGTCGGCAAGAAGAGCTCAGTGGCAGGTCTGGAACAAATCAGAGCAGAAGGGCTCGGGGCCAAAGAGAGGGGTGAGAGAAAGGGAGAAAAGGGGGGGTGGGGGGATAATGGAGAGAGAGACTGACAGGCAGGCAAGCATGTTTGGGGGGGAAAAGGGGGCAGGGAGGGTGGAATGGAGATGAGAGAGGAGAAGAGTGAAATGTCGTAGGTTCACCCTGCCGCCTAGTGGAGGGTTGCTGTAGCACCCTGCTTCCAAATGACTTTCCCTAACTGGTTATAATGAATTTGCGCTGCCTACAAGTTGGAGCTGCCTACAAAGTGATGATGTGTGAGTCTGGCCCTGATGTTCTGCCCTGTCTGGGACTGACAGTGTGACTGTGGTGGACTTTTTAAATTTGAGTCCCTGTGAGGAAAGGTTCAAATAAGCACCTGTTTTGATTTTTAAAATATTTGTTGTTTTTATATGAAATGAATAAAATATATGTTGGCAAAATTACTGTCAATAGAATTATTTCAAAAATTATTGGTACTTTAGTTACACCATTATATTCACATTATTGTGGGGGGACGAGATGTTTATTGTTGCCTTGTTGTATCATGATTTAACTAGTAAGAGAAGTAGTTGTGATGTTGAAGAACCCCCACCAGAGGGAAGGTCTTGCTCACAGCAACAGCTTGACTTTGTTTCAAATGAGTTCCTCACTTTCCTGGTCTGATGCATCATTTTCACTCTCACTCTCTCTCTCTCTCTCTCTCTCTCTCTCTCTCTCTCTCTCTCTCTCTCTCTCTCTCTCTCTCTCTCTCTGTCTCTGTGGTGAGTGTGGTGAAAGAGTCAGGCGCAGGGTAATCACCAAATACAGAGTTTATTCCTTCGTTGACACACAAATGCGCTCCAATAGCGATCAATGAAACAGGCACAGGGGAAACAAACATCCCTTATACACACAAAGAACACTTATACACAGACTAATTAGGGGATAGGAACCAGGTGTGTGTGATTGACAAGACGAGACAATTGTGATGATGATTGGGGCGGCAGTGGTTAGTAAGCCGGTGACGACGAATGCCGAAGCCTGCCCGAACAAGGAGGGGAGGCAGCATCGGCCGAAGCCGTGACAGTCTCTCTCTCTCTCTCTCTCTCTCTCTCTCTCTCTCTCTCTCTCTCTCTCTCTCTCTCTCTCTCTCTCTCTCTCTCTCTCTCTCTCTCTCTCTCTCTCTCTCTCTCTCTCTCTCTCTCTCTCTCTCTCTCTCTCTCTCTCTCTCTCTCTCTCTCTCTCTCTCTCTCTCTCTCTCTCTCTCTCTCTCTCTCTCTCTCTCTCTCTCTCTCTCTCTCTCTCTCTCTCTCTCTCTCTCTCTCTCCTCTCTCTCTCTCTCTCTCTCTCTCTCCTCTCTCTCTCTCTCTCTCTCTCTCTCTCTCTCTCTCTCTCTCTCTCTCTCTCTCTCTCTCTCTCTCTCTCCACGATGCCTCGCTACCAGATCATCAGGAACATGCAGGCCGCACATAGACAAGCTATTGGTGCCTGCCAAGCCAGGCAGAAGGAGCCTCTGCCAGAGAAAAGGTAGAGGCCCTCGGTCCATTCTCCTCCAATGAGGTGTGGCAGATCAGGATCACAGCCTGTACTAAGTGTCCGAACAGACTGGATGGAGACACGGATAAACTTTTGAATGTTTTTATTTGCGCCAGACTCACTGCTTTTTACATAGACTACTGTGGTTGACTTGATTGAGAAGCCTGCGCCACTACAATTAGTATTGTTTCTAAAGTGTGTAGAGAGAGTGGACCTGATGCCATGTCCAATCAGGATAGATTAAGCTCGGTTAGAGGCTGAGGCAGGGTCTGCGACAGAACGAATCAGTTGGACGGGCCTTTGCTATCTATAGGTGGGCACGTTTTTTTCATGGGACCTTCTACGTGTGCACACGCTTGCATGTTCACAATTTTTGTTTATGGGTCTTATAGTAGACCATGGCAGCTCGTGAGTTTCAAGTTTGGGGAAGCTTACAATTTAGCCTACCATATCTACCGATCTGAGTGACAGTTTTATATGTGCATTTTTGTGGAACAGTTTCATTTAAGTAATAACGTTTTCATTTCTCAAAATCATTGTCACGTGGTTAATCATACAAATCTAAAAGTAAAAATTCAACTAAAGCGAGAGCACCAGCCTCTGCCATATGGACACATCGATACACTGTGGTCCATTGGGGGCTAAAGAAATAAGCGCATATAACTCAGAGATAGAGAGCCTATAGGTGTCACGGTACTGATGTGGATGTGGTGGTGAAGTCAGGTGCAGGACACAGCGTATAAGTCAAAACGACTTTACTGAAGTATATAAACAATATACAAAAATAAATGGCCTCGAAACAACGGAGGCGAACTGATACGCGAAATGCGTAAAACACTCATAAACAAAGTACGGAACCTCACAACAAAACGACAGGCGGACAATAACACACAACTACAAAACATAACACAGGGAAACTTATAGGTGACATAATCAGGACAGAATACGAAACAGGTGCACTAAACTAGACATGACCAAACAAACATCGAAAACATCAAACGGTGGCAGCTAGTACTCCGGGGACGACGAACGCCGAAGCCTGCCCGAACAAGGAGGAGGAGCAGCCTCGGCGGTATTCGTGACAATAGGCCAATGCAGCAGTAGGCCTATAACTTCCATCTTTAACTAAGTAAAATACATAGGCCTAAAGCAAACAAATAAAAACAGTAGTAAATATCCTGATGAAAGTTCTGTTTTTTTCAATCACATTCATCTCCTCCGCCTCCCTGCCTCCCTTTGACTTGAGCTATTGCTAGTGAAGTGCAACATTGTATCAAATCATCAACTGGGTCTGGCCAGAAGCTGTCACTAGCGAACTTGCAACATTGTATCAACTAGCCTATTCAGGGCCCCCAGAGTTTCCCATGTCAGTGAGCTCGGGACAGACAGCTGTTTTTTATGAAGTTTTCTCTGGATATATGGGATCATCAGATCATTCTACTCTTTCACGTCGAGGCTTGGTGATTATCGAGGCCGGGAGTGTTGGAAAGATTTTTCAAAAACGGAGGAACTATTATTTGCAACAGATGTTAAAAAAAACACACTTTCTTTACAATGTGTGAGGTGAAGAAAAAATGACTGAGAAGCTCAGCTTATTTGTGGTGGATGTGGTGAGTTAAGACAGTCAGACAACGTCAAATGGGCACGTTCCTACATTTGCACACCGCAGGCCAGGTAAATGACTGTAATTAATACATGCATTAATAGAAATGAATGTAACCAAATGATGGGGATTAACGGTACATTTACTAGGCCTACTGGTGACATATGTAATGGGGAATTGATAAAGAATTAAATAAATTGAAGGTCAAACAATTCACAGAATGAAACAATGAATGTGCAAGAATTGGCAGGAGACAGCTGAGTGCATTCTGGAGAGCTGAGTACATGTATTCTGGAGCGAGACAAGCCATATCTTCGCCACACACCCCTCCCCTTCTTCTTGTTGCAACATTTTAAATTATGCTCAAGACACATTATCTTCACAAATATTTTAGATGCTTTTCACTGACAGACGCAAATCAATCAGCTAGACATATTGCAAGCTAGACATATTGCAACATGGGCGGCCCAAATTGCGGGCTTCCCAAATAGGCATAGGCCTACACACTTGTGATTTGAAACAATCCACAACTATTTATTTTTACCTCTTAAGGATCAGACCCTTTTTTTCCATTTTTGCCTAAAATGACATACCCAAATCTAACTGCCTGTAGCACAGGACCTGAAGCAAGGATATGCATATTATTGATATCATTTGAAAGGAAACATTTTGAAGTTTGTGGAAATGTGAAGTTAATATAGGAGATCTGGTAAAAGAGAATAAAAAAAAAAAAAACATGTGTTTTCTTTTGTTGTTTTTTGTAGCATTTAACGCAAGAGAAAGACCAGACAGTGATGCAGGATTCTAGATGTAATTTAGATGTTGTCCACCAGATAGCATCAGTGTATGTGCAAAGTTTCAGACTGATACAGTGAAACATTACATCACTACACAATATTTTGTATTAAGTCTTCCAGGAGTTTTCCCAAATGTGCTGAATTGGTTTTCAAGTACATACTGTATATCATGACTGAACTAGTAACATAACTATTGTAGTTGTGATGTTGAAGAACTCCCACCAGAGGGCAGGTCTTGCTCACTGTAACAGCTTGACTGTGTTTCAAATGAGTTCCTCACTGTCCTGGTCTGATGCGTCATACTCTCATACTCTCTGTCTGTCTGTCTGTCTGTCTGTCTGTCTGTCTGTCTGTCTGTCTGTCTGTCTGTCTGTCTGTCTGTCTGTCTGTCTGTCTGTCTGTCTGTCTGTCTGTCTGTCTGTCTGTCTCTCTCTCTCTCTCTCCGTCTCTCTCTCTCTCTCTCTCTCTCTCTCTCTCTCTCTCTCTCTCTCTCTCTCTCTCTCTCTCTCCTCTCCCTCTCTACACCCCATACATAGCTACTGTATGTGTATGTTTATGTGTGCTTGAATGTCTGCAGCTGTGTCTCCATCCAGTCTGTTCAGACTCTTAGTTCCGGCTATGATCCTGATCTGCCACACCTCATTGGAGGAGAATGGACCGAGGGCCTCTACCTTTGCTCTGGCAGGGGCTCCTTCTGCCTGGCTTGGCAGGCACCAATAGCTTGTCTATGTGCGGCCTGCATGTTCCTGATGATCTGGCAGCGTGGCAGCGTGGCTGGCTGCCCCTAGCTGTAGCTGGAGCACTTATGTGCTGTAAGCCATTGTAATGAGTTCAACTGGAGACCCGTAAGACTGAGACAATCAGTGTGTCAGACTGGGTGTGCCAGCCAGGCGGACATGAGGTGTCCGACCGCTCTAACCACTGGCCAGGGGTACACTGTTTGGCTATGACCAAAATTCCAAATTATTGGACCTAAGTGTCTGTCCAGGGGTGTGTGTTCAATGGACCAGGGGTCTAGTGATTAGGCAGAACATCTGGATTAATGTTGGTATTTAGGCAGATTGTTTGTGCCCTAATCAAGCGAGAAACCTCTCCGTCTGCGTAGGGAGGGAATCACTCATCCCAAATCAAACAGAGGAAATTGTTTATTTTGCAGGGAGAGAAAACAAAATGTCTGTGTCATTTATCTCACTTAAGCTGCCTGTCAAAACTCATCTGCCTGAATATTTGACACCATTAGTGGTATTGGTATTGTCTCTGCAGTTTGCAGAGAGAGTGGACCTGATGCCTCATTGTCCATTCAGGATAGCTGAGGCTTGGTTAGAGGCTGAGGCATCAGTTCAGTTTACCCCCTCCTCACCTCAACCTACCCACACCCCACCTTGAAGCAGAACCATGCAGAGGCAGTGGTAATTTGACAAAAATATGACCACTCTATGGATAGATGAGACTCACAAACACAATGGTGTTCTCCGTTTTGCTTTACGTCCCCCACAAGCCCCACGGGACTCGTCTGAGGTCGGTAACGTTGATGTGTCAACTTCTGTCTGTAGTGTTCGAACCGTTTGTGAATAATGATGAGAGAGAAAGTTACAGATGCACAAATATCAAACCCCCAAGACATGCTAACCTCTCACCATTACAATAACAGGGGAGGTTAGCATTTTTTGGGGGGTATGATATTTATGCTTTTTTAAATAACTTTCTCACTCATCATTATTCACAATTCATTCAGGATTATCCGTAATCATGGTAGCATCCACATTAATGTAGAAGTGTTTAGAAACATATTATATTCTTGTTTACAGTAAAAGTGACAACAAAATGACACAATATATTATTTACCATTGATTTCTATTGGGCACAAAATTATCCGAAACACAACCAAAACAAACATCAAATGCATCCAACAAAGTCACAAGCTTGATTTAACCTTTATTTAACTAGGCAAGTCAGTTAAGAACAAATTCGTATTTACAATGACGGCCTACACCGGCCAAACCCGGACGACGCTGGGCCAATTGTGCACCGCCCTATGGGACTCCCAATCACGGCCGGTTGTGATACAGCCTGGAATCGAACCAGGGGGTCTGTAGTGACGCCTCAAGCACTGAGATGCAGTGCCTTAGACCGCAGCGCCACTCGGGAGCCCATTTAGTCATAGCCTGCTTTGAATATAGAATATAGTAACAAATACTACTTTAATACACATATAAATTAATTTGTCCCAATACTTTTGGTCTCCTAAAATGTTGGGGCTATGTACAAGATGTGCTGTAGTTTCTAAATGGTTCAGCCGATATGGATGACAATACCCTCAAATTAAAGCTGACAGTCTGCACTTTAATAGCTGACAGTCTGCTGACAGTCATTGTATCATTTCAAATCCAAAGCATGTCACTGTCCCAATACTTTTAGAGGTCACTGTATATTTCCTGAGCTTTTTTATACTGTATCTCCTAGATATAGTATAGACACTTCAAAACCTTATTCCTTATGATTTATTTTTTGACTGTTTTGCCATTTATGAATGTGTTATTCACTGTGTTTCTATGTGCTATAGCAGTACGCTAAATTCAATATTTGATCAAATAATTTTTGTATTTTCTAAAAACCTAAAGGGGTCCTAAAATTCACAATCAATTGGCTAAGTGATCCACGGTATGACCATTTTAAAGCAATTCCATATATTGATCAAATCATTTTTGTATATTTAAGCAATAAAGCCTGAGGGGGTGTGGTATATTGGCCATATACCACAAACCCCCGAGGTGCCTTATTGCTATTATAAACTGGTTTCCATCGTAATTAGAGCAGTAAAAATATTTTTTGGGGTAATACCTGTGGTATACGGTCTGATATACCACGGCTGTAAGCCAATCAGCATTCAGGACTCTAACCACCCAGTTTATAATTATTTTATTACCTAAAGGGGTCCTAAAATTCAAAATCAATTGGCTTAATGATCCACGGTTTGACCGTCTTAAAACAATTCCAATTCCCTCCCCCCATGGCTTAGACTTTTATAGTTTAACATGTTGTTGTTTTTTATCACTGTAAATGTAATTTCTCTCCTATACACCTCTCTTGAATATTTTATGAGTTTGTCTGTGTGCTGTTCTGAGTCAGAGGCTGTCTGGACAAACTGCTATAATTTTTTCACAAACACGAACCTGTATCATCATTGCCAAACATCCATGTTGCATCCATGATGCGTGCTTTTAGGCATTAACAGATGTGTCTGGCATGCATTGATATTTTTTTATTTGGCTTCACTTGACTTTTTTATTTAGAAGATGAGTTAGTCACAGTGGAGAGGGACGAAGTCCAACGAAATGACTCAGTGCTTAGAGTCTACTTTTCTTTAATCATCTACATGAGAAACCAGGTGTGTGTTTGGTTCTTCAAAGCTCTGCCTTCTGAAGCGACACCATTAGCAGAGTCTGGTGGTGTGTTACGGAGGGCTCATTTGATTGAACTGTTTCCTTGGCAACTAGAAAATTACATTTCTGGTGTTTGATCATAGAGTTGAGAAAGTAAATAACAAATTGTGTGTGTGTGTGTGTGTGTGTGTCAGAGTCATACACTTTACTCTAACACCCAGGAGGGAAGTTTGAGCTGAATCCCTGCTTGACAGGCATTTACATATTGATGACCTGTCTATCAGCCCAAAGGTCCCTAATAGTACCAGTGTATAATAGCTAAACCACCCACAGTGCATTGTGGTTCACAACAGCTTAATAATACAAACACACTTTACCCTCTATATCAACTGTCCCAGCATTTATGTTTATTTGTAGTTCCTATTAATTACCTGCGTTGATGCGTCAGTAATGGATGTTACAGCAGTGAGGGGGCAGAGGGCTGACACTGCATGACACAGTACGTCTGTGTAAAGTGGCTCAGGTGGAAACCTGCACAGGATCTCATGATGATGAAGTGTGAGCTCCTGGTGCACAGCACAGCAACCCAGGGCATAGCAGCCGTGTCACGCCCTGGCTCTGGGGACTCTTAAATGTTGAGCCAGGGTGTGTAGTTTCTATGTTGTGTTTTCTATGTTTAGTTTCTAGATCGTTTAGATCTATGTTGGCCAGGGTGGTTCCCAATCAGAGGCAGCTGTAGCTCGTTGTCTCTGATTGGGGACCATACTTAGGTAGCCTGTTGGCACTAGTGGGTTGTGGGATCTTGTTCCGTGTGAGGTATGTTATTTGTCTACCTTGGACTTCACGTTTCGGTTGTTGTTTTGGTTGTGCGTTTACTCGTTAAATAAACATGAATGCATATCACGCTGCGCCTTGGTCCGTCTCGTTCGTAAACGATCGTGACAGAAGATCCCACCAATCCTGGATCAAGCAGCGTGACGAGGAGAGAGGATGGACTTGGGAGGAGATGAGCGAGAGTCTGGCAAGAGGGATGGAGGCCATGATCACGGGGGAGAGACAATCCCCCAAAAAATGTAGGGGGGGGGGGGCTCACGCCGTGGACGACGAGGCAGCAGGAGGCCGCGATAGAGCGGTTCCGCTGTTTAGCAGAGGAGGCCACCAGATTAGGGGGGTCATTGGTTCAGAGGGAGCAGAAGGAAAGTGTAGAGGCACGGCGAGAGGAGCTGGTTAGGCAGCAGAAGGAGCGGGGGTTAATGAAGGAACCCAGTCCCGCTCCTCGCACCAGTGGTGCGTGTCGCCAGTCCGGTCCGGCCCATTCCTGCTTCCCGCACTAAGCCAGTGGTGTGTGTTCCCAGTACGGTTCGGCCCGTTCCTGCTCCTCGCATCAAGCCAGTGGTGCGTGTGTCCAGTCCGGCACGGCCCGTGCCTTTTCCACCGGTGCCTGATCCAGCTCCGGTCAGCGGCTCCACTCCGGAGCCAGAGCAGTTCGATCCACCGTCGTCGGGTCCAGCTCCAGTCAGCGGTTCCAGACCAGACCAGGGGCGCAACAGGCGGAATGCCCACCCGGCCCCTACCCTGTTATGTTTAGGTTGCGCGGTCGGAGTCCGCACCTTTGGGGGTACTGTCACGCCCTGGCTCTGGGGACTCTTAAATGTTGAGCCAGGGTGTGTAGTTTCTATGTTGTGTTTTCTATGTTTAGTTTCTAGATCGTTTAGATCTATGTTGGCCAGGGTGGTTCCCAATCAGAGGCAGCTGTAGCTCGTTGTCTCTGATTGGGGACCATACTTAGGTAGCCTGTTGGCACTAGTGGGTTGTGGGATCTTGTTCCGTGTGAGGTATGTTATTTGTCTACCTTGGACTTCACGTTTCGGTTGTTGTTTTGGTTGTGCGTTTACTCGTTAAATAAACATGAATGGATATCACGCTGCGCCTTGGTCCGTCTCGTTCGTAAACGATCGTGACAAGCCGTGAACTCCTTACTTACAAGCCCTTAACCAACAATGCAATTTTAAGAAAGAATACCAAAAAAAACATTAAATAACTAATAAGAAATAAAAGTAACAAATAATTAAAGAGCAGCAGTAAAATAACAATATCGAGGCTATATACAGGGGCTACCAGTACCGAGTCAATGTGCAGGGCACCGGTTAGTATCAATATCCTCTTCAACTTCCTGTTTATAAGACATATTCACTCTCTCTCCTCAGTCATACATTTGGAGGCAGGCCAGAGGGGAAGCAGCTGTTCGTCTGGCAGAGAGAGAGAGAGAGAGACAGTTGTGTTTGGATATTCCCTCTTCCTCTCCTCTGAAACACAGCAGTGTAATGGGTCTCCTTTGAAGTAACTCTCCTAATCGAAACTTGTTCTAGATTAAGATCTGCTTGGTTAGCTTTTATAATCAATGCTTTTCATTACACTTGTCTGAATCCAGTTATTCTGGCATATCAGTGGCAACCTATATTACTAAACACTATGATTTTTTAAAAAGGATTACTTCCCATGTTATTTAGTGTAGTGGACATGAGTCGGTAATGGTCACGTGATGAGTAAGCCCCGCCTGCGAATTTCAAAACCAGTGTCTGCCCTCGGTCCAAAAGGGAATTTCTTCTTGTTCCTGTTAGTTGCTCCCGTGGGAGACCCGGGTTTAAATCCTGCATGTAACAGTATCACAATATGGAATTATTTAAGTCACACGGTTCATTGTATGTAATCTGTGTGATTACCACACTTGTTATCTCCAAAGAATTTCCCCAGCTGTTTCTTTTCAGGCACATAATGCGTCCTTACTGCATGGACTTTACAATGAGGTCCAGCTGTGGTATTTGCAATAGCGTTATTGTGTTGATGAAGAGTGAGGGGTCAGACTGTAAAGAACACTCCATTTTCATCCCGTTGGTGGACTTTGGTGCTATAGTTCTCCACTTGGGGCGACTGAGAAGTAACATGGGCTCCACAAAGCCTCTCTGAGTAGAAGTGCTGATCTAGGATCAGTTTTGCCTTTTAGAACTTGATGAATAAGACTGTAAGGACCTGATCCCAGATCAGCACTCCTACTCTAAGACACTTTGTGGATACAGCCCCAGGTGAGTTCTACTGCCCAGTTGAAAACCATCTCCAACTCTGATTCACACTCTGGCAACACCTGATCTGCCCAGAGACTCAACACCATGTCCAACGCCAGATGTCCAGGTCTGGAATCAGCCATTGATTGATTTCCAGTCAAAATTATTTTAAAGCCCATGAAAGCAACCTCTTGTTCTCCAACTCTGTGTACAGAGATAAAAACAAAACTAATCTCTGGCCAAATCAAAGCCTCCACACTTCAAAGTGGCCGGATCAGCAGCAGCACAGATATACACACAGCAACTCCAGAGCACAAGCAGAAATACGTTTCTCTCACTTTGCTGTCCAAACACATTTTAGCTCCCATCTCTCTTCTCCCCCCTTTCCTCCCTCTCTCCTCTACACACAAACACACACACACAGCTGAGGCCGAAGGGGATGTCAGAGTTATGTTTTTCCATTTTATTGTTTATATCTCTACATGGACTGGGAGTTCTCTCTGCTCTCTGCTCTGTCAGAACTGTAGCAATAGCAACACCTGGAGGGGGAGAGGGCCTGCAACTGTACCTCATCAGGTGTGTGTGTGTCTTCCTAAATGCATAATGAGTTGTCAGATTACACCTACCACCACCAGGATCAGCTGTAGTTACAGAGAGGCTGAGGCCATGGACAGAGGTGGGGGACATGATGGAAGAAAGGGGGGGTCTGAACAGAGGGGGACATGGAGGGCTGGAGGGGCGGGAGGTTAGTTATCTTGTCTGTGCAGATGATAATTTGTATCTGTGCCTGCGGAATGCTGCTCTTTCTCAGGCCAAGGACAGAAGTGCGTGGTGAAAGGGATTATGGGTATTCTGTTCCCTGTCCCTGCCTAAGGGAGAAGGAGGGTCTGTGGCGGTCGCCGACCATGCTGGCAATCTTTCAGCCACGTAATTAGCATTCTTAATGTGTCTAATTAAGCCAACACGCTTTGTGCTATTTCAAGAGCCTTACAATCCAGCGGATGGATTGATACCAGAACACAGGAGGGGCAGGGGGAGGGAGATGTGTCATCGGTACACATCATTGATGTAATCTATCAGAAAACCAGACTAATAACTGTCCATTGTTGAGCAGCACAGCTACTTCTGCCCCTGACCCTTTCAGACTGACTCTGCCTCAGTTCTCCCACATAACATTAGAGTGTTCTAAAAGGAATAAAATTAGTATGTGAGCATTTAGATTTGTTTCTTAGCTAGACTCAGGGAGGATGAGTGTAGGGAATGTATTGATTGTGGCTCATTCACCATGTATTAATGTCTGGTAGTCATTAATAACACCTTAATTAACAGATTCAAACCATCAACAAAGACTTACTTTCAAATACAACCTTTAAAGGTATTGATTTCATTTCCTTTTTTCTTGTTCTTTAATAATATATGTTTGTCCTCAAGCACTTCAATATTCAATCAAGCTCTCCTTCCCCAGTCAATCTCCCAAAACACTTACTGACAAGGGAGTTAATTCAGAATTTGACCTTCACACACACACACACACACACACCACACACACACACACACACACACACACACACACACACACACACACACACACACACACACACACACACACACACACACACACACACACACACACTCACTAGCACCATTTTGCAGACCCACATAAACACTCACAGAGAGCCATTTTGCTGTCGTCTGTTTATTTCCTATGTCATAAAGGATTTCTCCTGTATGGCGTCAGCTGTGCTTGAGTGAGCAGGACTGTTGTTTTGGATACGGTGGCCTTGGCCCCTGGTGTCACTGAGTCTTAAAGAAACCCTCCCTCCCCCAGAAGTACCTGTATGAAAACAACAATACAGTCATATAAACAACAACAACAACACACATCACTATCGCCCCTAACCAGGGATGGGATTATAGACTTACTCATTTGCATGGATTTCTACCTCCAAAGTAAATATAATGAATGATAAATAACAAACAAATAGAGACAAAAGGTGATGTTAATTTATGGAAATCTGTTTGGCTGCTTTGATGTAGTCGTATTCCTAATCCTATATTAACCTCCCCCTACATACACACACACACACACACAAACACATCTGCTAAGTGCACTAGCCGTGGTGCGGTGGTGGTGGTGGTGTCTTCTGGGAAATAAAGAGAAAAGGAGGATCTGAGGGAGAGAGATGAGGTCAAACTAAAGACACAGTACAGAGCAACAGCCCAATCCCAGGTCTGTTTACCCTGTCTGGTTTCCAGTGCAATGGGGATGACAGGAGACGGGAGAAGGCAGCTAACAGGGTCTGCTTTCTGTGATATGAATTCACTGCTCTTAGAGAAGACAATTATGCCCATGAAGTGAAAACGTTCTCTGTTTTCCATTAACTCAGTCTCAACTAAAGTCTCAAGACTCATGGTCAGTAATGGTCATATCACAGTAACAGCATGGACCTTGTATTCCCATCAATGGTCCTGGCAGGTATACACTCTGTTTGGGCAATACATCTAGCAGTTCAGCTAGAGACATACAGTCACTGAGGCACCGCAGTGTTTTCTCTGTGGGGAGGGCTGGGCTCAGGGCGGAGATGAGCTCCATTGTTGGCATAAATTGCATGGGCCAGCCTGGCCACCTCTCCACTCGGCATATCTCTCCTCCTGTTAATCGATCGAATCCTCTACCATAATGAGTTTCTCTCCCTGATGGTCTGAGTGGGGTGGGCCACACAAAGGAAGACGTTAGAGAGAGAGCGAGAAAGGGGGAGAGAGAGAGAGAGGGGAGAGAGAGAGAGAGAGAGAGAGAGAGAGAGAGAGAGAGAGAGAGAGAGAGAGAGAGAGAGAGAGAGAGAGAGAGAGAGAGAGAGAGAGAGAGAGAGAGAGAGAGAGAGAGAGAGAAAGAGAAAGAGAAAGAGAGAGAGAAAGAGAAAGAGAAAGAGAAAGAGAAAGAGAAAGAGAAAGAGAAAGAGAAAGAAAGTGAGAGAGAGAGAGAAAGGGAGAGCGAGAAAGGGAGAGAGAGAGAGAGAGACAGAAAAAGAGAGAGAGAGAACAGAGAGAGAGAGAGATAGAGAGAGAGAGAGAGAGAGAGAGAGAGAGAGAGAGAGAGAGAGAGAGAGAGAGAGAGAGAGAGAGAGAGAGAGAGAGAGAGAGAGAGAGAAAGAGAGAAAAATAGAGAAAGCGAGAGAGAGAAAGAGAGAGAAAGCGAGAGAGAGAGAAAGGGGGAGAGAGAGAGAGAAAGGGAGAGAGAAAGTGAAAGGGAGAGAGAGAGAGAGAAAGAGAGAGAGCATGAGACAGAGAGAGAGAGAGAGAAAGCGGGAGAGAGAGAAAGGGAGAGAGAAAGGGAGAGAGAGAGAGAAAGGGAAAGGGAGAGAGAGAGAGAGAGAGAGAGAGAGAGAGAGAGAGAGAGAGAGAGAGAGAGAGAGAGAGAGAGAGAGAGAGAGAGAGAGAGATGATATACAGTACAGAGGAGTGTGATGGAGATGGACAGGGCCTGGGGTTATAGAGAGAGCAGAGGCTCTTTGGCTTTAGTCGTGAAAGACAGACAGAGTCAGACGTCCATCATCTCCCTATAGAGATAGTGAACATAGAGTACATGAAGGCCTGAGACATGAAGGCTGTATGAGATGCTGCTGTACATGCAGCAGGCTCTACTGATGAATAGTTGCCTCCCAAATGAGACCCTATTCCCTATATAGTGCACAAAGTAGTGGATTATAAAGGGAATAGGGTGCAATTTGGGACAGAGGCAATGACTCATGCTGTGCATACTGTGATCTTACCTCTCACTGAGGCCCTGTTTCAAGCTTCTGACAGCTCATGTGTCCATCTGGGATGTTTCCAAGACTCTCTTCCCTTTCCATGTTTCCCATCCATCTTGTATCCATCTCAGTCAGTTCATTCAAGGTGGAATTATGTTTGGCTTGATGTTTTCATATATTATTCTAGGCTCCCTGTTTCACTGAGAGGGCAGCCATTTTTACACAAACCAAAATCAATGGACTTGTGTGTATGTTGCTGTACTGTAGCCTATCAGATGTTGTTTTCTCCCAACTCCTCACCAGCTCTTCATCCATCCAATCCCTCTTTCTCATTTCCTAATCTCATTCTGTTCAACTGTTGGTCAACAAAAGTGACCAAGCTAAGACCTCTCTGAAAATATCTGTTGATTGAATAGGGGGACTGAAGCTATTGTAAGGCTGGGGTAAAGAATGATGATCCATGGACACTGCTGCTTCAGATATAGACTCAAGGTTTAATTAGAGCAAGCTACACAACTGTAGGGACAAATGAAATAGAAATAGAAATGATATGAGCAGAGAGCTGGCACCTACTGTAGCTTGGCACCAAACCCTAAACTGAAGAAATATCCCAGCAACCTCTGCTACTTATACCCAGAGAATAGCATCCAGCATCAACATAAAGGTAATCCAATTACAGTCCCACACAATGTTTAGCCTGACAGCCATTTTCCTGACTAGGGCTGGGAATAGCCTGGTGAGACCTGAATCAGAGGAGTCAGTGTCGAGACAGGCTATTTCATTCAGCCTTGTCATCATCTGTATTCAGATGGATCAAGGCCTCATCCACCACTTCAAACTGTGTCTTCCTGGCTTTATTGTTGCAATGGTGAATGACAATGGCAACCGGATACCTCTGGAATTCATAAGCACCCTGGTGAATTTACATAGAAATTATCCCTGATATGTAAATAAATAAAATCAAGCCCTAAGGATGGGGTTTCTGTCTGTGTGCTGTTATCTGCATCTGATCGTCTCTCTCTCTCTCTGTGTGTGTGTGTGTTAGAGAGAGAGAAATGCTACATACCTACACTCAAGAGTTAGTGTGAGTTATGTAACTGTTGGATTTGTCTGTGTTGATGTTGATTATCACACGTCTTCTTAATTGTCCCCCACGATGAAATTGGGAAGGGGACTGTGGATCTGTCTCCGTCCGTTAGTACGTTAGTCACACGCTATATCTCAGACAGCACTGGTCCGATTTTGACTAAACTTTGGTGAACGATGCGTCTTGCCATAGAGATCCAGCATTTACAAAATTACACTGATTGGCCCAAGGTGGGAGCTATAATAGTCATTTGAAATGTGTTAGTCACATGCGATACCTCAATTGGACCAAGAGGGGGCGCTGCATAATTCATGGGGGATTACATGTTTACTGTTGCCTTGTTCTCTGCTGTTTACAATAACTAAGTCTCACTCATGCATTAAGCTCTGTCTGAGCACTTACCAGCAAGTGTTTCACAACATCATAAACCTCAGCTCATTAACTCAGCAAAGAGCTTTCTGCACATTATGATATTTTGATTTATACATCCCAAACTGAAAAACACATTATTTCATCAGAGTTCCAATTTGTCACAGTTTGTTAATAAATCTATGATCTGGTCCATGGTAAATCAGCCCCTAATCCCCCAAACCCTGCCAGATGTTACATCTAAGTCCCTATCTTCATTATCATGTCTCTGAATATAAACTGATTAGTCATATAACATGGTGATATCTCTGTGGTCCTCTGTAGCTCAGCTGGTAGAGCACGGTGCTTGTAACGCCAAGGTAGTGGGTTCGATCCCCGGGACCACCCATACACAAAAAATGTATGCACGCATGACTGTAAGTCGCTTTGGATAAAAGCGTCTGCTAAATGGCATATTATATTATATTATTATCTCTGACATAACACTATGGGCCTAATTAGTGTGGCAGTCACAGCAGACAGAATCAATAGGGGCCCTTGTCGATTTAATAAAGTTAATTTCTCTCCACCGTGCCATTGCATAGTGTCGTCGTTCTGTCTTTCTCAGCAGAACCAAACTCTACTGTGTGAATTTTTTTATTTTTTTTAACCTTTATTTAACCAGGTAAGCCAGTTGAGAACAAGTTCTCATTTACAACTGCGACCTGGACAAGATAAAGCAAAGCAGTGCGATAAAAACAACAACAACACAGAGTTACATATGGAATAAACAAAACGTACAGTCAGGAATGGCTCCCAAAGGAAGTGTTGGCTTTAGGGATGACCATTGAGATATACCTGCTGGAGCGCATACTACGGGTGGGTGTTGCTATGGTGACCAATGAGCTAAGATAAGGCGGGGATTTGCCTAGCAGTGATTTATAGATGACCTGGAGCCAGTGGATTTGGCGACGGATATGTAGTGAGGGCCAGCCAACGAGAGCGTACAGGTCACAATGGTGGGTAGTATATGTGGTCCTCTGTAGCTCAGCTGGTAGAGCACGGCGCTTGTAACGCTAAGGTAGTGGGTTCGATCCCCGGGACCACCCATACACAAAAAAATGTATGCACGCATGACTGTAAGTCGCTTTGGATAAAAGCGTCTGCTAAATGGCATATTATTATTATTATTATTATTATATTCTAAGTCAGAACCGCCGAGAGTAGTGATTCTAATCGGGCGGGCGGGTGCAAGCAGCGTTCGATTGAAGAGCATGCATTTAGTTTCACTAGCGTTTAAGAGCAGTTGGAGGCTACGGAAGGAGTGTTGTATGGCATTGAAGCTCGTTTGGAGGTTTGTTAACACAGTGTCCAATGAAGGGCCAGATGTATACAAAATGGTGTCGTCTGCGTAGAGGTGGATCTGAGAGTCACCAGCAGCAAGAGCGACATCATTGATATACACAGAGAATAGAGTCGGCCCGAGAATTGAACCCTGTGGCACACCCATAGAGACTGCCAGAGGTCCAGACAACAGGCCCTCTGATTTGACACATTCAACTCTATCTGAGAAGTAGTTGGTGAACCAGGCGAGGCAGTCATTTGAGAAACCAAGGCTATTTAGTCTGCCAATAAGAATGCGGTGATTGACAGAGTCGAAAGCCTTGGCCAGGTCGATGAAGACGGCTGCACAGTACTGTCTTTTATCGATCGCGGTTATAATATCGTTTAGGACCTTGAGCGTGGCTGAGGTGCACCCATGACCAGCTCGGAAACCAGATTGCATAGCAGAGAAGGTACGGTGGGATTCGAAATGGTTGGTGATCTGTTTGTTAACTAGGCTTTCAAATACTTTTGAAAGGCAGGGCAGGATGGATATAGGTCTGTAACAGTTTGAATCTAGAGTGTCACCCCCTTTGAAGAGGGGGATGACCGTGGTAGCTTTCCAATCTCTGGGGATCTCAGACGATACGAACGAGAGGTTGAACAGGCAAGTAATAGGGGTTGCGACAATTTCGGCTGCTAATTTTAGAAAGGAAGGGTCCAGATTGTCTAGCCCAGCTGATTTGTAGGGGTCCAGATTGTCGGTTGGTGACTTGGCGAGACCACCCTGATGTTCTAATTTGTCCAGGCCAGACTAAATATTCAGTCCCTCAGTATTGCACCATGCCCTCCCCTGTCACTTTCCTAGCCCCTCAGAAGAGGGCGCTGGTGTTTTCCCAAAGGGGACATTATAAATCCAGAGGCAGTTCATCTTCTCAGCCACCCCTACATGATTGGTGCGAGACAAGCCTTCAGGAACAAAGAGATTTTCCTGTACCTTTGTGTCACCTGGCTGTCCAATCCCTAGTTGAAAGAGATAACTTAAAAGCTTTTGAGCTGATTACTGTTGTAATCTTTTAAATGCATATTGCCTTGCGAGGCATTATGTAGTGGGCAGTAATATTTTATATGTGTATATAGAGTATATTATATATAGATCACATGTGACTCATAATAAGACTAAGCAATTAGCCTATTAAAATGTTTACCTGACTCTATAAAGATAATTAAAATATACAAGCAAGCATTAGGCAATGAGTTGACATTGACTAGCAACAACTGGCCTTAGAATTGTCTATATCAAAGGCAGATATTTAATTAACATTGTACAATTCTTGGATTCACATACAAGGCATAAAGCTTAAGTTATAAAGCATTTACAAGCACTACAAAGCACACTTCTAGGCATATAGATGCTAAGGTTAACTTAGAAGACAAAGCATGAACAAAGAAATGCCATTAGGCCAGAAGCCTAGAAACCTAGGAAATGAGAATTGATCATACAACCTTCCTCCATGGACTGGATACAGTATAAGAGAGAGAACAAAGGCATTTCATTCCATCTGAAGGTGTAACCTTTCAACCCAAAACCAACTGGCATCAACCAATCAAACAATACCAAGTTTACAGTGTAACCTGACCACCCAGGCCCAATCACAGCATCTAAGAGCTTATGTAAATAAGACAGAATTCCTGAGAAGACAATAAACCCTCTTTGCATATTAGAGTAATTCAGAGTTCACCCTGTACAAATACAAGTAACAACAGAGATCATACATCCATATAGATAGCATCAGAGTTATCCTCAGTGAACAAGTTTCAGATATAAATCAGACATGGATACTATAGTATTATTCTATCACATTCAATAGTCATTCATCTGGATACTGTAACAGAGAGATACATTTTGGCCCCTCAGAGGGGGAAGGGCTGACTAGTCCTTCGGTATTGTCCTTTGTGCTTTCCTTGTGTCCCTGGACCATTTGCCATGCAGCTCCAGGTGACAGAGAGCACATAAATTAGGGCCGAGCCTACATTATACAGTATCTATGAATACTCAAAATCCTTGAACAGATTTGGATGCTACTGGGTTTTTTCTAACATAGCTAGTGAATCCCGATAAACCATTAGGATAATCCACAGTGCTTGGAAAGCGACAGACCTGTTCTGTCATCATGGAATCCATGCCCGTCTTTGAGGGAGGAAAGGGGGGAGAGATGCAGCTGTCTTGGCTGGGCTACAGAGCCATGCCGAGTTGTGCCAAGCCAAGCCAAGCTGTCTGTTCACTAAACAACAACAGAACCTGAATAACTAAAAAGTATCAGTCACAACGAATAAACAGTGAGAGAGAAATAAAACAGCACCTTTCATACATCAGTTCCCACTTGGCACAAACTTGTTGAATCAAGGTTGTTTCCATGTCATTTCAATGAAATTACGTTCAACCAACGTGGAATAGACGTTGAATTGGTGTCTGTGCCCAGTGGGATATATCAGTTCTACCTGTGTGTGGAGACATGAAAGGGCCAGACGGCCACCCCTGGGAGTATGACTGAGAGGGGAGTCATGGTGTTGTGGCCCGGGGCGTATGCTGTCTCCCGGCTCTGGGTCTCCGGGTGCCAACCACGTCTTGTGTGTTTACGTCAGAATTAAAGCTCTTCTACCTTATGAATTTTAATGTCCACTCCTGCTCTTGACCCACCAAATAGGCCCAAAATCTCTGTCTCTAAAACATTGACATACTTCTCCCGGCTCGCGCGCCACACTTCGACAAAACAGAAGCAGGGGAAAGCGGTGCTGTTTGCTAAAAGCAAGCATTCTGCTGAATTATTGAAAGGACATTGAGATGGAGATGGGGTATAGAGAGATAGAGGTCAGAATAACATTGGAGAAACTGAATTTTTGAACATTTCTGTTTTGCTTTAAAAAATAACGTAATGCATCAATGAACATTTTATCTCTTCGATTTTTAGGGTTCTAATTTCTTGAGTTGAACCTAAATGTTTAAACATGCCAATATAAGGTATACTTCGATCAAACAAGTGTATCTTTAGCTAAACCTCAGTTAGATATAATGCTAAAACCCAGCAGAGAGAAGTAGCAGCAGAAGGCCAAGGCCACAAGCACTGTCATGCATACAGATTAGAGGGTGATGGGGTGTGTGTGTGTGTGTGTGTGTGTGTGTGTGTGTGTGTGTGTGTGTGTGTGTGTGTGTGTGTGTGTGTGTGTGTAGAGAAAGAGAGAGAGAGAGAGCGAGAGAGAGAGAGAGAGAGAGAGAGAGCAGAGAGAGAGAGAGAGAGAGAGAGAGGGAGAGCGAGAGAGAGAGAGAGAGAGAGAGAGAGAGAGGGAGAGCGAGAGAGAGAGCGAGAGAGAGAGAGAGAGAGAGAGAGAGAGAGAGAGAGAGAGAGAGAGAGAGAGAGAGAGAGAGAGAGAGAGAGAGAGAGAGAGGCATACGGTTGGGAGTGTAGTGTGTGTATGAAGATAAAGACAGCAGGCATGCTGGGAAAAATATACCATCATGACTCTGTATCTCTGTGTGAAGACAGGTAGCCATTTATGTCCCACTGACAAACACACACACACACACACTCACACTCACACACACACATACACACACACACACACACACACACTCACACAGGCCAGTGAGAATCAGTAATGTAATGCAAATGAGACATTTTTGTCTCCCTATAGTGACTCACCAATGAGCCAGTAGCAACACTGTCCATTACTGCCCTCTGACTCCAGTCATTTGAATAGGAACAGACTGTGGAAGAGATCCACTCCATCCCTGTGGGTTTAGAAGAGGCATATTCTCCTGGTTGATTGACATCAAAACACAACTAACACAAGCTCTTAGACAATAATATAATCCTTAGGGAAAGTTCTCCCCTTGCTTCTTGGTTGTGTATGTTTGTATGCATAGCCAAGCAATGTGTGTGTGTATGTGTGCATTTGTGTGTGTTGGTCTGTGTGGGACAAGCCTCTCTGAAGGCCAGGTTATAATGAGATCCCTGAATGCAGACAACCTCTAAAACAACAGCTGTGAATAAATCCAGTCATCTTCCTCCTCACCACTTTTTGAGCTATCTGTTACTCAACGAGAGGGAGGATGAGTGACAGGTCGTAGGGCTACTGATTTAGGGCAGGAGCTCAAGATGGCTGCCGCTCACACAGGATGCTTTCACAACTGGAATGTCAGGCTGCCAAACCGGTCCACCCTGTAAACATCATACCAGAGGAATTAGCCATTTCTAACCATTTCTGAAAGCATAATGTTCCTGTATTGCTGCTGTGTTGGTTTTAAGGGCTGGAGCGCTTACAGGACTGTTATTGACTAAGGGGCGGCCTGAGAGCATGATGCTGTGTTATGGCCTCGGTTTCTCATGCGGAAGTGTGTTTGAGTTTTATCGACCGGCCGACCAGGGCTTAGCAGCTCCTGGACGAACTACAGCAGCAGGAGGCTGTTTAAAAAGCAGGTGTTTTACTACAGGCTCAGCATGTACAGAACATGAACTGAACACAAGAACACTCACAAGTACACACATACACATCAAAAACACAAGCTCTAAAACAATCTTAACTAATATTACAATGTTAGACATTAGAGTCGTGTGTGGAAGGTAGGGTTATGGCTAGGGTTGGAGTTGAACCAGTGTGTGGACATGAAGCTAGGGTTAGAATTAGGGTGTAAGTTCCCATTCAGAGGCTGTTCCTCACCTGTCCCTCTGGTAGAGACCTCTGAGCCAGAAGCAGAGCAGAGGAACTGGATCAAATATGACTGCAGGGTGCCAATAACATCACAATGGTCCTGTGTGTGAGAGAGCACTGGATGGACAGCATAACCGAGAGTGCATACTCTCTCTCACGCATAGACACACACTTCTACTCCTCGGCAAACGGTCATTGCAGCTTCACCAGTCAATAGAAGCTTATTTTACTGTAGCATTACTGTTTCTTACTGTGTTTCAACATGCAGTAGAAATCGGTCAGTGTGCATTGCTTGTAAGTGTAATCAGGTAAACAGGTAGAGTCTGTCTGGGGAGGGGAAGTACATTAGAATCACCCATGTAGGAAACATTGTGATGTACAATAGTTTATCGATGGGGATTGTAGAGAGCAATTAAGGTATTCTGTTGTGTTTGAACTCCACATAGGATTCCCGAAACAAATGATGCATTTTTCTGTCCTGTGTAATGTAGTTGTGCTGGGTTATTGCTTTACTGCCGAGCCTCTGTATACAACACAAGTCATTAGCTAGATAATCAAGCGTGCTCCCATTATCACTGTTCATTTTAATGAGATGTACACATCCACAGCATTCCCCAAATGAGCCAGCAGACAATAGGGGCCTGGTACCTACCACATACTCTAATGCTTTTTTAATGTCTCCAAATCAACACAAAAAAACCAACATGAATTCAGTTTTAAATACTGCAATAAATGAATATTTTCTGGAAATACTGCAACTGTGTGTTTGACTGTGTGTATGCTCTCTCAATCCTGTTCCAAAAAGCATTATGTCATGTATGATCTCTATTTGGAGACTTGTTGTACACTGCATTCACTCCATAGGAGTATAGGTTAGATTAAACGCATGGCCTGCTCGCCATACCAAATAAATAATTGATCTTAATCATACACTATATTATTCTAGGTAACACTAAGGTCATAGGGAGACATAAACAAGGAGAAAAGCGAAGCCGAGCAGAGTGGTAGTATCAGAACTGTACCAGACTGTGAGGGAAGCAGATGTCTTCTCTGACAGGTGTTGTCAGTGGGAATTGTTCGACACTGGTGCTACTCATCTGACTGAACAGACTGTGTTATCTCAGCTCCACTCTCAGCCATGCATCTCCTTCCATCTCTCTCCCCAGTGGATATTTTTCCATCTCTTTTACTCACTCACTCACTCTCTCTTGCCATCTCGCTCTTTCACCCCCCCATCCTCCTCTTCCTCTCATTCTCGTGAGCGGAAGCACAGGTGTTTGAAACCTCTCAAGTTATTTACAGACGCAGCCGATGCTGTTACACTTCGCAATTATTTCCATTTTATTACATGCCATCTTCCAGCACCTCAACCCCATCTAACAACACTTCATCTGAGGAGAGAGGACAATAAACATCAGAGAGCAAAGAGAGGAGCGAGAGAGAGAGTAGAGAAGTGGAGGTGTGCATGAAACTCTGATGTTTAAGATTGCTCAGCCTCAGAATACAAATTACAGCTGTCAAAAACACACAAAACCCCTGACATTCTGTTAGTTTAAACTGATTTGAACGCTTTTTCATTCTTAAACACTCAGGGGCTGCATCAGATTTGACATTACTTATGTGTTGGCAAGTTGTAAAAATGCAATTTCCAGTTTAAGTGTTCAAATTGAAGCTTAGAGCAATTCAAGAGCATTAGACTGCCGACTTAATTGGTTTTGCCTCATTGAGATTGCATTGGGCTGACTTCTCTGCTGTGGCTGTGGCTGCTGTTGAAGGCTGGCTAGAGCAGAATCAGCCGTGGAAGAGATAGAGATAAAGAGTGCAGGTGGAGGGCAATTTGGGGGAGAGGCAGAGGAGTAATGTGGAGGTGTGAGGGGGAGGTAGAGGCTGAGGAGCGGTGTGGAGGTGTGAGGGGGAGGTAGAGGCTGAGGAGCGGTGTGGAGGTGTGAGGGGGAGGTAGAGGCTGAGGAGCAGTGTGGAGGTGTGAGGGGGAGTCAGACAGTCAGTAATTGGCTTGATTTCCCCAGTGTGTCTATCATCATTTGTTGAGCCAGTCCAGGCTCTATCAGGCAGAGTGGAGATCAAGTTCAGCAACTGATTCTGCTCTCACTTGTCTAAGCGATCTATTTGCAGACAGCAGCAGTGGCTCAATGACAGCCGTATTGGTCATCATTGGCTTTTTGGAGAGAGTGAATGAAAACAAGGGAATAGGGGAAGGCAATCAACACAGGGAAGATGAGGTTTGTTGGGTGATCGATGTGTCCTCTTCCAATCTCCTGTGTTTTTGATTTCAGAGTATGTTGCACTGTAGATGTCTCATAATGTTGGGCTGAAAGCTGATCCCTCTCGAATGTTTGTATCGTCTGGTAGTTTTATGTATCGTCTGACTGTCCCATGTATCATCTGGCTGTCCCATGTATCATCTGGCTGTCCCATGTATCGTCTGGCAGTTTTATGTATCGTCTGACTGTCCAATGTATCATCTGGCTGTCCCATGTATCCTCTGGCAGTTTTATGTATCGTCTGACTGTCCCATGTATCATCTGGCTGCCCCATGTATCGTCTGGCAGTTTTATGTATCGTCTGACTGTCCCATGTATCATCTGGCTGTCCCATGTATCGTCTGGCAGTTTTATGTATCGTCTGACTGTCCCATGTATCATCTGGCTGTCCCATGTATCGTCTGGCAGTTTTATGTATCGTCTGACTGTCCCATGTATCATCTGGCTGCCCCATGTATCGTCTGGCAGTTTTATGTATCGTCTGACTGTCCCATGTATCATCTGGCTGTCCCATGTATCATCTGGCAGTTTTATGTATCGTCTGACTGTCCCATGTATCATCTGACTGTCCCATGTATCGTCTGGCAGTTTTATGTATCGTCTGACTGTCCCATGTATCATCTGACTGTCCCATGTATCGTCTGGCTGTTTTCTATACTATATTATCCTATTGTTCTCTGCATAGTCTGGTTGTTCTGTTTTGTCTGGCTCTTCTCTGTATCATCTGGCTTTGGCTGGTATTTGCATTGTCTCATTGTTACATGTATTGTCTGGCTGTCAGTGTTTTGTCTGACTGTTCCATATATTGTCTGGAAGTTCCATATCTCATCTGTCTGCTCCGTGCATTATCCGGATGTTGTCTGTGTCATCTATCTGTTCCTCTGTGTGGTAGTTGGATCTCTCTCAGGCCTCTTCGGGCAGCGCTGGCACGTCTTGGTGTTTATGAGACAGCGGGCATGTGTTTGGTCCCACCTGGCAGAGTGGGTGGAGAGGAGGGGTGCAACAGAGAGAGGGTGGAGGGACAGGAGGAACAGATAGTGTGAATGAGAGGCCTGTTGTGACACTGTGGGGAGCGGGTGGGCATATTGCAAAGCAGCAGGTGCCCAGCCAATCTGGGATGCTGCCTGCTCTCCCGAGGCGGCATCCTCAAAGGAGGGAAGGGTTCTGATTGGCTGCCGGACAAGACGGACGGGGGCAGCAGCCGGGGAGTTCTGCCAAGGACCCAGTGGAGGTGCACCTGGCCCAGTGTCACATGACCGGAGATAGTTCAGACTGACTGAATTCACACACTGTCTGTGTTTGTGATTCTGTGCGTGTGTGTATGTGTTTGTGTACGTGTGTGTGTTTGCTTGGCTTTTAAGTTTTTGGTTCTGGCTTGTTTCTGCTATGCCCACGGGGGAGTTTGGGCCCTAGACCAGCCCGTCTCCCCAGGAGAACTAAGGTTGATGCGTTGCCAGGGGGTGTCAATGGCTGCTGTTGGAGTGGGTTTGAACAATTCTTTGTTTCTCTGCTAATTTGATTTCACTCTCACATCCATAATCTATCAGAGGGAGAGAGTGGCCACTGTTCTGTCACTGTGCTATATAAACACCAATAAAACACCTCACCTTAATAATATACTCCATTCTCCGAGGCCCATAGCAACTGATGCATGTCCCTTGTATGTGTGGATTTGCATGTATGATAGGCCTACAGTATGCTTGCAGTAAGAGTTGGCTACATAATACTATTGTTGCACTTCTTACGTTCCATGCCTCTGAACCATTAGAGGAAGCAACCAAAGCATTAAGCAGTCAAAGGCAGGCTAGCATTGTCATAACACTGGGTGGACTCATTTGTCAAGGAAACACTTTGGTTCAGTTCATGTCCAAATGCATTTTTAATAGAGCTGGACCATTTTAAAAGCTTGCCTCACACTACAATTCCTTCAAAGGGGAGAGAATATTAGTATTTGTGGCTTACAAATTACCTAACACACACATTAAGAGAATTTTGACTTAGACAGAGATGTAGGCATACTTACACACCCATGACAACACACCCAAATTCCCAATGACCTTAGCTCCTGTGTGGCCATGTCTTTGAAGTGGGCATGTCCTCAAGCAAATCAGACAATGGATGGATCAAAGAATATGATTCACTCTGTGTGGTATGACCTCCCTTCCCTGTTCAATCCTACCTGCCCAATAGTCATTGGCTATTGTCTGTGACCTTGAATAACCCCCCCTTCATGGTGACAGACAGGTCTGTGACCCCTGCAGTAGAAAGGAAATTACTCAGAGCAAACTTCATGGGAAAGACACCTCAGTGAATACCTCAGCCCCGGTGATACAGGAACAGAGAAGATGAAAGAGTGAGAAGGACAAGAAAGAGAAAAGACAGAGAGAGAGAGAGAGAGAGAGAGAGAGAGAGAGAGAGAGAGAGAGAGAGAGAGAGAGAGAGAGAGAGAGAGAGAGAGAGAGACTATTGTGGCATAATTCCCAGCAATGTGTGAGGACATAAAAGGAAAGGAAAATATTAAATATTTATGTTTTTCTCAGAACTCACTTGTAATTGTCACATGATTGTGTGGGAATGTTGTTTCTGTGTGTGATCTTGTGTTCCAAAGCAGTACATGGACTCTGCATCCTGACATGAGAACAAGGGGAGAGACAAGGCCTCTTCTGTTTCACATGAAGAGAAAAACAGTTTACTCTGCTCTGCTAATGCTTTGTGCTAACATTAGCCTGTCACCATAGTCATTTAGGAAATTCCTCAGTGTTACTTTGGGTCCTTTGATTTGGCCTCTAACTGGTCTGATCTCTGATCCTATGGGAGAGCCCCATACCCTTCTGGAATGTGTGTGTGTGTGTGTGTGTGTGTGTGTGTGTGTGTGTGTGTGTGTGTGTGTGTGTGTGTGTGTGTGTGTGTGTGTGTGTGTGTGTGTGTGTGTGTGTGTGTGTGTGTGTGTGTGTGTGTGTGTGTGTGTGTGTGTGTGTGTGTGTGTGTGTGTGTGTGTGTGTGTGTGTGTGTGTGTGTGTTTGTGTGTGGGTGTGTGTGTGTGTGTGGTTGGATGGATGGGTGGGTGTGTGCATGCGGGTGTGCATGTGTGCAGGTGTGTGTGTGTGTGTTTGTGTGTGTGTGTTCTAGTGCTGGTGAGTGGTGGCCCTTGAGCAGATGGCAGAAGGACACCACTGCGTCAGCGACTCACAGCTGAGCACCGTGCCCATCACTCACCTCTGTAAATACATAATTAGTGAAGCTGGTGTTAGTGTGTCTGTACGTGCATGTGTTAGTGTGTACTGTATATGCATGTCCCTCTTCATAATTTCCTCTCTCTACTCTCATACAAAACTATTTTGAAATCCTCAGTTCCGTTCTCTTTGTAAGATGCTCACAGTAATCGACTGAGTAGTTGTTCTTTGTTCTGTTCTTATAGAGCTGGAAATGTGACATTTTGTCAACAGACCTACTACACAATGCTAAAAATACAATTGAAGAGAGAACAGAGCTATTATCATCCATAATTCTATAGACAGTTCTACGTCACGTTTTCTCGTCTCCATCGTTTGTCCCTTTCACCCACCCATGCTGTACTGAACATATCACACATACGTGAGCATCCAAATGCACATACTGTGCATGCTGTACATCATGTTCTCTCTCTCTCTCTCTCTCTCTCTCTCTCTCTCTCTCTCTCTCTCTCTCTCTCTCTCTCTCTCTCTCTCTCTCTCTCACACACACGCACACAATTATCAACTCAGAAACACTAATTTCCTTGGCAACGGCACAGTGCACACGGCTCCCTTCATAACTGGCCATTTAGAATCCTCAGCCAGTGTCATTGTCTTAGGAAGAAAAGGAAAAGGAGAATGAGATAAAGACTGAATTAGAGAGAGAGAGAGAGAGAGAGAGAGAGAGAGAGAGAGAGAGAGAGAGAGAGAGAGAGAGAGAGAGAGAGAGAGAGAGAGAGAGAGAGAGAGAGAGAGAGAGAGAGAGAGAGAGAGAGAGAGAGAGAGAGAGAGAGAGAGAGAGATGGAGTGAACGAGAGAGAGTAAAAAAGAGGGGGAGCAAAGAGCCTTGTGGGTACAAGCCTTGAATGTATACAGTATGTCTTTAATCTGCTTAATTTTACATGCAGTTTAAACGAGCCATCTATTTTTAAACACTTCCATTTTCCTGAGCAAGCACATGTCGTATTAGAGACCTGTCAACCCTGACATTACTGTCTGGCTTAGTCATGGAGATCACCCACGTCTGTGAAACCCCAGTCATCACTAACCAGAAACAGGGAGGTAGAATCTATCTGTATGTGTCTGAGTGGGCACCCAGTGTTTTTCACATCCTAGCATCCAGCTAAAATGTCCATTCAGTAATCACTGGCTGGGCCAGCCTGAGGGGATGTCAGGGACACCTTCACATAGAGCAGATACAAGCTATACCTGTTATTTAAAGCCCGCAGGATAGCTGTACTGCCCCTCTCCCATGGCGCCCCAATTACCTTCCCCAGAGAGAGACAGCCAAAACACACACAAACCAAAACACACACTTAGTTTGCTGGGGGTTAATTTCAATGTGGGTGTTTGTGTGTGCTTGGCTGCAATGCAATGATGTACCTGAACATTTGCCAACTCCTTCTGGGGCATACAGAGGTGCCACTCCCTGACCAAGCCTGCTATGCTACCCGGGGCTCATGGGTAATTTATGGCTCAGGCCTGTATGTACAGTTGAAGTCGGAAGTTTACACTTAGGTTGGAGTCATTAAAACTTGTTTTTCAACCACTCCACAAATTTCTTGTTAACAAACTATAGTTTTGGCAAGTCGATTAGGACATCTACTTTGTGCATGACAGAAGTAATATTTCCAACAGTTGTTTACAGACAGATTATTACACTTATAATTCACTGTATCACAATTCCAGTGGGTCAGAAGTTTATATACACTAAGTTGACTGTGCCTTTAAACAGCTTGGAAATTCCAGAAAATGATGTTATGGCTTTAGAAGCTTCTGATAGGCTAATTTACATCATTTGAGTCAATAGGAGGTGTACCTGTGGATGTATTTCAATGCATACCTTCAGACTCAGTGCCTCTTTGCTTGACATCATGGGAAAATCAAAAGAAATCAGCCAAGACCTCAGAAAAATAATTGTAGACCTCCACTTGTCTGGTTCATCTTTGGGAGCAATTTCCAAACGCCTGAAGGTACCACGTTCATCTGTACAAACAATAGTACGCAAGCATAAACACCATGGGACCACGCAGCCGTCATACCGCTCAGGAAGGAGATGCATTCTGCCTCCCAGAACAACAGCAAAGGACCTTGTGAAGATGCTGGAGGAAACAGGTACAAAAGTATGTATATCCACAGTAAAACGAGTCCTATATCGACATAACCTGAGAGGCCGCTCAGCAAGGAAGAAGCCACTGCTCCAAAACCGCCATAAAAAAGCCAGACTACGGTTTGCAACTGCACATGGGGACAAAGATCGTACTTTTTGGAGAAATGTCCTCTGGTCTGATGAAACAAAAATAGAACTGTTTGGCCATAATGACCATCGTTATGTTTGGAGGAAAAAGGAGGTGCTTGCAAGCCGAAGAACACCATCCCAACCGTAAAGCACGGGTTGGCAGCATCATGCTGTGGGGGTGCTTTGCTGCAGGAGGGACTGGTGCACTTCACAAAATAGATGGCATCATGAGGAAGGAAAATTATGTGGATATATTGAAGCAACATCTCAAGACATCAGTCAGGAAGTTAAAGCTTGGTCGCAAATGCGTCTTCCAAATGGACAATGACCCCAAGCATACTTCCAAAGTTGTGCCAAAATGGCTTAAGGACAACAAAGTCAAAGTATTGGAGTGGCCATCACAAAGCCCTGACCTCAATCCTATAGAAAATGTGTGGGCAGAACTGAAAAGGCGTGTGCGAGCAAGGAGGCCTACAAACCTAACTCAGTTACACCAGCTCTGTCAGGAGGAATGGGCCAAAATTCACCCAACTTATTGTGAGAAGCTTGTGGAAGGCTACCCGAAACATTTGACCCAAGTTAAACAATTTAAAAGCAATGCTACCAAATACTAATTGAGTGTATGTAAACTTCTGACCCACTGGGAATGTGATGAAAGAAATAAAAGCTGAAATAAATAATTCTCTCTACTATTATTCTGACATTTCAAATTCTTAAAATAAAGTGATGATCCTAACTGACCTAAGATAGAGAATGTTTACTAGGATTAAATGTCAGGAATTGTGAAAAACTGAGTTTTAATGTATTTGCCTAAGGTGTATGTAAACTTCCGACTTCAACTGTATGCCTACTCGATTATTACTCAGTGTCCTTTGACATTACCTCTCACCCATTATCTCACCGTGACCATAAACAACTCTCATTGTACTGGGAGAGCAGTCAGTTAGAAGACAACAAAGATAGGGATAATTGGAGCAATCAAATTATTGTCTGCTCACCCTCTCTTTATTTGTTTATTTATTTGTCTTCTCTGTCCTCTCTCTCTCTCTCTTTCTCTCTCCCTCTCTCAATCTCTCTCTCCCTTCTCTCTTTTTTGGGGAGTCACCAAGTGTTATGTCCACCCAACTTCTGATGTTCATTCTTAATGACGACTAAAGCAGCAAAATACGCTGTGCATCCCACACAGCAACACACACTCTCCCACAGAGCAACACACACTCTCCCACTGTCACGCCCTGACCTTGAGAGCCCGGTTTTCTCTAGTTGGTTTGGTCAGGGTGTGAATTCTATGTTATCTATATCTATGTTGGCCAGGTGTGGTTCCCAATCAGAGGCAGCTGTCGATCGTTGTCTCTGATTGGGGATCATACTTAGGTAGCCATTTTGCCTACCTATGTTGTGGGATCTTGTTTCTGTTTGCCTTGTTGGATGTTTAGCCTTTTGAACTTCACGTTCAGTTGCTTTGTTATTTTGTCAAGTGTTTATTATTATAATTAAACGACTATGTACGCATACCACGCTACACCTTGGTCCAATCCTTTACTCAACGAACGTGACACCCACACAGCATCACACACTCTCCCACACACAAACACTCATCTGGTCCCACCTCCTTACACTATTCCAACCCTCAGGTCCATATATTACTTCATCTTTACCAATAAGAAGTGAATACAGAGACACACAGCATAAATATACATAGACACACAGTCAACGCACACACATAAACAACTACATCGTAAATAACTCTTCACACAGACACACCCAAACTCACATACACAAACCCAACACACACAAGATTCCCCCTTTTAAAGCAGGCTGCAGAGCCAGACAATTCCCAGTTAGCCAGGATGAAATGTAATAATTATCAGAGAGCCTAGTTGCTTATTAGCAGACTGATGTTGACATTAGTTTAATAGTTTTTTTTGTGAATGAATTATGCCAATACTGTTTGTCTTATCAGAGACGCACAGAGTGATGGAATGCATAGTAATTTAGAGGAGTAGAGGAGTGGCAAGAGGAGAGAGGAGCGAGTCGACCTCAATTTAAGACAATGTCTGTGTGAGTGTCTGAGTGTGTGGGAGCATGCTTATGTGTGAATGTGTCAGTGTGTGTCTACATGAGTGTTCATGAGTCTATATGTGTTTGCATGTGTGTCATTTTAAACAAGCCCCCTTTTTACTGCTGGACACAGACAGTGCCATTGTCCCTTGTCACACCCTGGAGTGACAAGGGACTGTGTATACCAGCTAATTGTATAAGGAAATGGACATACCTTATCATTGTAGAAGGAGGAGCTGAACATAACTACTAAGGCCTGCAGCCTGAATAACAATGTCCCCATGCTGTTTGTTGTTCAGGCATCTAGACCACAAAGGGAAGTGCTGCAAAAGCTGCAAGAATGGCTCAGCTGGACGTGGCTCTCTGCCATCACATCCCCCTCGCTCTATCTATCTACACACACACTGGCAGACATACACACTGTTGTGTTGTATGACATACAAACACACACAGAGAATGTGTTGACATATAAAGCCCTCTGTCACACACAGAAATACAAACATGCACACACACACACATCTTTTCAGACACTCATATCTCCATGGAGAGAAAATGGCAGACTTGGGGTTTTAGCCAGGGTGTCTGTCTGGGGTCAAGTTGAAGTGGAGATGCTTCTTTCGCCTCTGAGTTTGAAGACTTTCCTGGAGTTGCTGTGAATGCCAACAGGAGATAAGGACTACAGGAGAGATAGTTCACGATGCAGGGGCCAGACGAAACAAGGTGGACGGGGAGGCAGACACACTCCTGGTTCAGCAGCATCCAGCCTGAGTGTGTGTTCACAGCTTCATTGGCCTGATTAGGAACAGCTCAGTGGCTTCTTCCTTCCGTACCACTGAACTCCCCCTCTCCCTGTTTCTCCCTGTTTCCTCCACATCTCTCTCTCTCTCTAGTTATCTCTCCCTGTCTCTCCCTGTCTCTCCCTGTCTCTCTCTCTGTTGCTCTTACTCTTCAACTATAACAGCATTTTTATAACTGTGGATGTGCGTGCTCATATGTGTGTGATTGTGCATGTGCATGTGTGTGTGTGTGTGTATGTGTATGTGTCTATGTGTCATACATCTGCCTCTTTACGTTAATTGACAGCAGGTCTCACCACACCAAGTTCATCTGGGTTCATTAATATTCTGGAACATCAGCTCGTTGGTTACCGTGACGTCAGCATCTCTGTGGAAACACACTGGGTTCAGGGTCTGACAGACGCTTGCTCTGGACTTCACCTCACCATGGTGGGAGAATGTTTGGAATCAAAGCATTACCTAGCTCCTCTTTTCCTATGTATTTTCTGTCTATTCCTAATCCCTGTTTAGAGTGTTGTTTGTTTAGTCTGGGTTTGTGTCTTTTAGCGTAATGGTTTATCATTGTTGTTGCTTCATGATGATTTTGATGTCTGGCTTAGAAAAGTTCACACAGCTGTGTGGTTAACCACCTGGATTTAACCACAAGATGTCCTCAGAAATTACACCCAGGCCTAGCCTATACTCCTACACCAGCTCATACCAGAACACCAGCCAACAGTGACAGTAGCTGACAGTAGCTTCATACTATACAGCAGGGATCAACTAGATTCAGCCGCGGGCCGATTTTTTCTTGATCGGATGGTCAGGGGGCCGGAACATAATTACATATAATTTGTAGACTGCACATTGACCGTAAGAAGCCCAAACAGATATAATATTTGACTAAAACCCAAAATCATTTCAAACCTTGCTTACATTTGTATATGATCCCATATTTATTAGCATTTTAGTATTTAGTATTTAATAGGACCCCTAATTAGCTGTTGTCGAGGCAGCGGCTACTCTTCCTGGGGTCCAAACAGGAAACAACACAACAAATAAAATACATAATATACATAAATATACATACAGTGCCTTGCAAAAGTATTCATCCCCCTTGGCATTTTTCCTATTTTGTTGCATTACAACCTGTAATTTAAATAGATTTTTATTTGGATTTCATGTAATGGACATACACAAAATAGTCAAAATTGGTGAAGTGAAATGAAAAAAATAACTTGTTTCAAAAAAATTCAAAAAGATTAATAACGGAAAGGTGGTGTGTGCATATGTATTCACCCCCTTTGCTATGAAGCCCCTAAATAAGATCTGGTGCAACCAATTACCTTCAGAAGTCACATAATTAGTTAAATAAAGTCCACCTGTGTGCAATCTAAGTGTCACATGATCTGTCACATGATTTTCATCGGCAGGGACTGGGAAACTGGTCAGAATTGAAGGAATGATGGATGGCGCTAAACACAGGGAAATTCTTGAGGGAAATCTGTTTCAGTCTTCCAGAGATTTGAGACTGGGAAGGAGGTTCACCTTCCAGCAAGACAATTTTTTATTTTATTTTTTATTTATTTTTCTTTCACCTTTATATAAACAGGTAGGCCAGTTGAGAACAAGTTCTCATTTACAACTGTGACCTGGCCAAGATAAAGCAAAGCAGTGCGATAAAAACAACAACAACACAGAGTTACACATGGGATAAACAAATCATACAGTCAATAACACAATAGAAAATCTATATACAGTGTGTGCAAATGTAGTAAGTTATGGAGGTAAGGCAATAAATGGGCCATAGTGCAAAATAATTGCAATTTAGTATTAACACTGGACTGATAGATGTGCAGAAGATGATGTGCAAATAGAGATACTGGGGTGCAAATGAGCAAAATAAATAACAATATGTCGATGAGGTAGTTGGATGGGCTAATTACAGATGGGCTGTGTACAGGTGCAGTGATCGGTAAGCTGCTCTGACAACTGATGCTTAAAGTTAGTGAGGGAGATAAGAGTCTCCAGCTTCAGAGATTTTTGAGCAAGATAAGGCGGGGATTTGCCTAGCAGTGATTTGTAGATGACCTGGAGCCAGTGGCTTTGGCGACGAATATGTAGTGAGGGCCAGCCAACAAGAGCGTACAGATCACAGTGGTGGGTAGTATATGGGGCTTTGGTGACAAAACGGATGGCACTGTGATAGACTACATCCAATTTGCTGAGTAGAGTGTTGGAGGCTATTTTGTAAATGACATCGCCGAAGTCAAGGATCGGTAGGATAGTCAGTTTTACGAGGGCATGTTTGGCAGCATGAGTGAAGGAGGCTTTGTTGCAAAATAGGAAGTCGATTCTAGATTTAACTTTGGATTGGAGATGCTTAATGTGAGTCTGGAAGGAGAGTTTACGGTCTAACCAGACACCTAGGTATTTGTAGTTGTCCACATATTCTAAGTCAGACCCGCCGAGAGTAGTGATTCTAGCAGCGTTCGATTGAAGAGCATGCATTTAGTTTCACTAGCGTTTAAGAGCAGTTGGAGGCTACAGAAGGAGTGTTGTATGGCATTGAAGCTTGTTTGGAGGTTTGTTAACACAGTGTCCAATGAAGGGCCAGATGTATACAAAATGGTGTCGTCTGTGTAGAGGTGGATCTGAGAGTCACCAGCAGCAAGAGCAACATCATTGATATACACAGAGAATAGAGTCGGCCCGAGAAAGTTACAGAAGTCAACAAATGATAGCGCGTGGGGAGTAGGAGTGATACTGGGGGCTACAGGGCCTGGGTTAACCTCTACATCACCAGAGGAACAGAGGAGGAGTAGAATAAGGATTCGGCTAAAGGCTTTAAGAACTGGTCATCTAGTGCGTTGGGTACAGAGAATAAAAGGGGAAGATTTCCGGGCATGTAGAATAGATTCAGGGTATTATGTACAGACAAGGATATGGAAGGATATGAGTACAGTGGAGGTAAACCTAAGCGTTGGGTAACGATGAAAGAGATAGCATCACTGGAGGCACCGATTGAGCCGGTCTCCACGTGTATGGGGGGTGGGACAAAGGAGCTATCTTTGGCAGGTTGAGCGGGACTGGGGGCTCTACAGTGAAATTGTATAATAAGAACTAACCGAAGGGAGAGAGGCATGAAGCAATCACAGGTGTTATTCGAGAGAGCTAAGACAACAACTGGTAATGGCGACGAAAGTTTGGGCTGAGGCTAAACAGATAAACAGGACAGATAAACAGGATGGGGTACTGTGTAAAGGAACAGTCCAGCAGGCATCAGCTGTGTAGCTGAGTGATCATAAGGTCCAGTGAACAGCAAAAGGTGAGTCCGGAAGCAGTTCGATGGCTGCTACGGTACAGGCGAGCAGGAGGCACGGCTGTTGATTGTGTGTGCTAGCGGGCCGGGGCTAGCAGATGGATCTTCGTGGTCGTCGCAACGGGAAGCCTGTTGAAACTACATCAGACGATTACGTCGGCAGACCAGTCATGATGGATCGGCGGGGCTCCGTGTCGACACTAGGAGGTCCCATCCGGTTGACAGAGAGGTAGATAGCCGGGAGATGGGCCTGGCTCAAGGCTAGCTCAAGGGCAGTGATGATTAGCCAACAACAACATCCATTCAGTTGCAGCTAGCTAGTTGCGATGATCCGGTGTTAAAGGTCCAGTGATTCTGTAATTCCGGCAGAAAATCCGATATATTCTGGGTCGATAGCGCTCTGTGCAAACTGGCCGATAATTGTCCAGGCTAGAGTCAATATTTGCAGTGTTGACCCTTCTTTTTCGCTGCTTCAGTGTTATGAGATATTTTTGTCATATGTTACTATGGTATACTGAAGTATAATTACAAGCATTCCATGTGTCTAAGGCTTTTATTGACAAATACATTACGTTTATGCAAAGAGTCAATATTTGCAGTGTTGACCCTTCTTTTTCAAGACCTCTGCAATCTGCCCTGGCATGCTGTCAATTAACTTCTGGGCCACATCCTGACTGATGGCAGCCCATTCTTGCATAATCAATGCTTGGAGTTTGTCCGAATTTGTAGGTTTTTGTTTGTCCATCCACCTCTTGAGGATCGACCACAAGTTCTCAATGGGATTAAGGTCTGGGGAGTTTCCTGGTCATGGACCCAAAATGTCGATGTTTTGTTCCTCGAGCCACTTAGTTATCACTTTTGCCTTATGGCAAGGTGCTCCATCATGCTGGAAAAGGCATTGGTCGTCACCAAACTGTTATTGGATGGTTGGGAGAAGTTGCTCTCTGAGGATGTGTTGGTACCATTCTTTATTCATGGCTGTGTTCTTAGGCAAAAATGTGAGTGAGCCCACTCCCTTGGCTGAGAAGCAACCCCACACATGAACGGTCTCAGGATGCTTTACTGTTGGCATGACACAGGACTGATGGTAGCGCTCACCTTGTCTTCTCCGGACAAGGTGTTTTCCGGATGCCCCAAACAATCGGAAAGGGGATTCATCAGAGAAAATGACTTTACCCCAGTCCTCAGCAGTCCAATCCCTGTACCTTTTGCAGAATATCAGTCTGTCCCTGATGTTTTTCCTGGAGAGAAGTGGCTTCTTTGCTGCCCTTCTTGACACCAGGCCATCCTCCAAAAGTCTTCGCCTCACTGTGCGTGCAGATGCACTCACACCTGCCTGCTGCCATTCCTGAGCATGCTCTGCACTGGTGATGCCCCGATCCCGCAGCTGAATCAACTTTAGGAGACGGTCCTGCCGTTTGCTGGACTTTCGTGGGCGCCTTGACGTCTTCTTCACAATAATTGAACCTCTCTCCTTGAAGTTCTTGATGATCCAATAAATGGTTGATTTAGGTGCAATCTTACTAGCAGCAATATCCTTGCCTGTGAAGCCCTTTTTGTGCAAAGCAATGATGACGGCACGTGTTTCCTTGCAGGTAACCATGGCTAACAGAGGAAGAACAATGATTTCAAGCACCACCCTCCTTTTAAAGCTTCCAGTCTGTTATTCTAACTCAATCAGCATGACAGAGTGATATCCAGCCTTGTCCTCGTCAACACTCTCTCCTGTGTTAATGAGAGAATCACTGACATGATGGCAGCTGGTCCTTTTGTGCCAGGGCTGAAATGCAGTGGAAATGTTTTTTGGGGATTAAGTTCATTTTCATGGCAAAGAGGGACTTTCAAATTAATTGCAATTCATCTGATCACTCTTCATGACATTCTGGAGTATATGCAAATTGCCATCAACAAAACTGAGGCAGCAGACTTTGTGAAAATTAGTATTTGTGTCATTCTCAAAACTTTTGACCACGACTGTAGATCCCAGTTCCTACATTTGAATATAAAAATTGATTTTATCAAACAAAACTATGCTACATTTTATCTCTAGGACCCATAGGATGACAAATCAGAGCAAGATTCCTGAATGTAAGTACCTTATTTACCTTCAGAGATTAATGTATCAAACCAGTTGCCGTGATACGTTTTTGTTGTTGTTGTGCACTCTCCTCAAACAATAGCATGGTCTTTTTTCACTGTAATAGCTACGGTAAATTGGACAGTGCAGTTAGATTACCAAGAATTTAAGCTTTCTGCCCATATAAGACATGTCTATGTCCTGGAAAGTTTGCTGTTACTTACAACGGTCATGCTAATCACATTAGCGCACGTTAGCTCAACCGTCCCGTATACGGGACACCAATCCCGTAGAGGTTAATAGCCACATTATTCAATAATTGATCCAGATGAGGTTTAGGGTTGAGCCAGGTATTTGTCCCCAAAATTTTGCTTTTAGTTTTTTAGATATTTAGCACCAGCCTATTGCTAGTTACCTATTCTAAAACTTACTGGAGCTCTATGTTAAGGGTGTCAGTTATTTATTTTACTGTTGCAGTCGACTTGTATACTGTTGAGTCGTCAGCATACATGGACACACAGGCTTTATTCAAGGTCAGTGGAAGGTCATTAGTAAACACAGAAGACAATAATGGTCCATTTCAGAAGAACAGAATGGCATACTCTGAGTTGTCCTTATATTAGGTCCTGATCTGGCTATGCCAAATGGCTGTGGGCTACACTAGTTCATTTAGCAGACAAGTTTTGCTTAGAATTCCGTGGCATTATTTTATAGTATGAAGAATACAATTGAACAAAGCTGAATAAATTAGAAAGGATATTTTCTCCAAACTATTTGAGGGAGTGCGCACATGTGGCTATTCTGTGTTGAGCGGTTAACAAAGAAATATGTATTCCTATATGCTTAATTTAGAGTTATTAATGTAACTTTAGTTGTTCTACAAATGTTGGGCTATATGTTTAGATTTTTAATACATTGTAAGGCTGCCTGATCTAATGATGATTTGAAAAAAAGTCGCTTGAAAGGCATGAGCTTTGCTTTGTTTTTTGTGCAGGCTGTACACACTTCATCAGTCACTCATTCACAATTTGACAAGCACTTGATAATGGCTCGAATTTCATGGCGACATCCCCTTTGTGTGGCCGTAATGCACCCTAAAAAAATCCATGCCTTTTGCGGCCAGTGCCCTTCTCCCTGAGTTCTGTGCGCTCGGAAGCACCTCTCACTCACATGGCTCTCCATCACTTGATCGGGTCTTTCTCATAGGTGAAGACAGACACATCGGGGACGCAACTGCGCACATCCTTATCCAATTCCAAGGTGCATATTGAAGATATTGGAAGAACTGTCCACATTTACTTTTCATCAGCCAACAAGATGAGTAGGCCTAACGAACAGCAAAAGCACTAGCCTATGTCAATCTACCATCCCCCATAGTACAAACGTCGACCATTTTCTATTCTGTGCGAGAAATAAATATTCCAAACATAGTCTGGGATAGTTGTGGGATGCGATAGATCCCAAATTAATACAACCACTAGCATCAAAAAACCTTTTTTACGCAATGTGGCTGATGCAACAGATCAGAACGTTTAGCTTAAAATGTTGATAAACTATTAGGCTATTTCTTCACATTATAAGCGCAGCAATGCGCACATGGCAGTAGGCTATAAGCACGAATGTTCCATTAGCGGGAAAACACCATTATCAAAAGTGACCGCATATTCAATTATGCATGTATGCTTTTATTATAATGGTGTAATTCTTGGGTGAAAATTATCTTCCCCAAACTTGAAACTAAAGCGCTGCTTATGTATGCCAGTTAGGATCTACACCCCTTGTAAAGCGGATTAATGTGCTTAATTTTAAGAAGTTATTTGGCCACTTTAGTTGCGATACAAACCTTATCAAAACAGTTGCAAAGAAAAAGCCATATCTCAGACTGGCCAATAAAAATAAAAGATTAAGATGGGCAGTCTGAGATATGGCTTTTTCTTTGCAACTCTGCCTAGAAGGTCAGCATCCCGGAGTCGCCTCTTCACTGTTGACGTTGAGACCGGTGTTTTGCGGGTACTATTTAATGAAGCTGCCAGTTGAGGACCTGTGAGGTGTCTGTTTCTCAAACTAGACACTCTAATGTATTTGTCCTCTTGCTCAGTTGTGCACCGGGGCCTCCCACTCCTCTTTCTATTCTGGTTAGAGCCAGTTTGTGCTGTTCTGTGAAGGGAGTAGTACACAGCGTTGTATGAGATCTTCAGTGTCTTGGCAATTTCTCACATGGAATAGCCTTCATTTCTCAGAACAAGAATAGACTGACGAGTTTCAGAAGAAAGTTCTTTGTTTCTGGCCATTTTGATTCTGTTTATGTCTAGGTGTGACTGGTTCTCCATTGTACTCATACAATTGGATGCATATCAGAAGCAGTCAGAAGCTTTTACCATGTGTCTGGGAAGGGTGCATAATAGTACACTAACCCTCTTCCCCTCCCATTGAGACAGAGCAGGGTGTCCTTCTCTCAGCAGATTAGGCAGACAAACCTGTCCTGCATATTAACGTTACACAAGAGCAGACATGGTTTTAATTACTCCATAATTAGTCCCCACAACACTGTCAAACACCTGGGAGACTCTCTCTCTCTCCAGAGAGGTCCAGGGTGTATGCTGTAGTGTGTAGCTATGGATCAACCAAAAATACCCAAAGGTACTAAATAAGGATGCTTCCCAAATGGCACCCTATTCCCTATATAGTGCACTACTTTTGACCAGAGCCCATAGGGGCCCTATGGCCCTATGGTGCACTATAACCAGAATAGGGTGCCATTTGGGACACACTATAAACGGAATAGGGTGCCATTTGGGATGCAAACTAACTCCCCTCAGGTTGTGTACAGTAAATGTCTGTTCTTTATCTGTTGTTATGGATGTTCAGGTATCCTTTCTCCATCCAACACACATGGTTGTTAATCCAATAGATCTGTTCCCCCTCAATGATGTCTCAGACAATTAAAAACAAGCCCAAACACTGATTCGCTGCGTACCTTAATGATGAAATAGAAACCTGTCTTTCATTATAAGCTTGAGTGAGTGGCTCCCTGGCGTGTGACACTATGACAGATTAGATATTGAATATTCTCACAACATCCCCCCCCAACCACCACTTCATCTCCAATTTCGCCTGAGGAGAAACCGCCCTCCTCCCCATCTTCACGTCTCAATCACAGACAGAATTAATATTCAGTTTTATACCGCTGAGAATTGGTGTGTGTGTGCGTGTCTGTGAGTGTGTGTGTGTGTGTGTCTGTGTCTCTGTCTGTGTCTGTGTGTGTATCCCCGGAAAACAGATGGAAGAATAATGAATATGCGGGCAGAATATCAATACTCGTATCGGTCAATCTCCTTTTATTGATAAAAGTGATTAGAGAGATATCTTTCTGGGGTGATGAGAGGCTTGACAGGGGTGGATCTCCTGACTAATTCAGACACACACACACACACACAAACACATACATATATACAAGCCTCGTTTTAATTAGCAGGAATGTATTCGGTGGTGGAAGGAAGAGCTAGTCGCTAAAGCGTGGGCTAATTAATCTCCACAGTCTGTGTTTTCATTACTAAACCACCTCAGGGACCAGCTCAGGTCTGCCTCCACTTTGTTGTGTTCATCTGTTAGGAAACAATCTAGTTGGGCTGGAACATCTAAGAGGCAACAAGGGAAAGTTCTCTAGATGAATATTCTGGTGGAGGCTTTACATCTGCAGACGTACAATTTGGCTGGCATATATTGGCTGGTATGTGGCTGTGTAACACTACTTATTTGTCCAAGTGCAGTGTACAGATGTAGGATCTTAGGATCTTAATTTCAGCCAGTTGGCTGCAGCAGGAAAATAATCCTGCAGCAACAGGAAATGTGAATTATTATGTGGATTATATTTAACAGACATTTTTGTAGGGGTTGATACATTTGTCGTAAGGGAAAATCTAACTTGAGAAGCCTTTGTTAACCTCAAATAAACTACACGTTTTAAAAGTCCTGCATTGCAGGAACGTTCTCCTGCAACAGGGTGATCAAATTAAGATCCTACATCTGTATGTGTGTGTGCATGTGCAAACCCTGTGCACTCATACGTTCTGTGTTAACCACTCTTGACTATTTCAGCCACACCCGTTGCTGACAAGTGTATAAAATCGAGCACACAGCCATGCAATCTCCATAGACAAACATTGGCAATAGAATGGCCTTACTGAAGCTCAGTGACCTTCAACGTGGCACCGTCATAAAATGCCACCTTTCCAACAAGTCAGTTAGTCAAATTTCTGCCCTGCTAGAGCTGCCATGGTGAACTGTAAGTGCTGTTATTGTGAAGTGGAAACGCTCAGCTGGGTTGTAGACCACATAAGCTCACAGAACAGGACCGCCGAGTGCTGAAACGCATAGCACGTAAAAATCATCTATCCTGCAACACTCACTACCGAGTTCCAAACTGCCTCTGGAAGCAACGTCAGCACAAGAACTGTTCATCGGGAGCTTCATGAAATGAGTATCCATTGCCAAGCAGCCACACACAAGCTCGCCACCATTGGACTCTGGAGCAGTGGAAACGCATACTCTGGAGTGATGAATCACGCTTCACCATCTGGTAGTCCGATGGATGAATCTGGGTTTGGCGGATGCCAGGAGAATGCTACCTGCCCGAATGCATAGTGCCAACTGTAAAGTTTGGTGGATGGTCTGGGGCTTTTTTCATGGTTCGGGCTAGGCCCCTTAGTTCCAGTGAAGGGAAATCTTAACGCTATAGCATACAGTGACATTCTAGACGATTCTGTGCTACCAATTCTGAGGCAACAGTTTGGGGAAGGCCCTTTCCTGTTTCAGCATGACAATGCCCCCGTGCAGAAAGCTAGGTCCATACAGAAATGGTTTGTCGAGATCGGTGTGGAAGAACTTGACTGGCCTGAACAGAGCCCTGACCTCAACCCCACTGAACACCTTTGGGATGAATTGGAACGCTGACTGCGAGCCAGGCCTAATCGCCCAACATCAGTGCCCGACCTCACTAATGCTCTTGTGTCTGAATGGAAGCAAGTCCCCGCAGCAATGTTCCAACATCTAGTGGAAAGCCTTCCCAGAAGAGTGGAGGCTGTTATAGTAGCAAAGTGGGGACCAAATCTATATTAATGCCCATGATTTTGGAATGAGATGTTCGACGAGCAGGTGTCCACATACTTTGTATGTGTATGACTGGACCTCCTGTATGGATACCATCTAATAGTAATTGGGCATGAATGTATACAGTGTATACACAGTGAGCTGTCTGTATGAATAATGGCAGATGGCAATTCAGATAACACTGGACCCCATGTATGCCTCACAGTGGTTGTTATTAACAGCATGGGAGGGGAGTAAGTGAACTATGCAGAGGCAGAATGGGGAGGAAGAACTCACAAAGGTACTTCTAATCCCCCTGGCTTCTCCTCTGTAAAGGCCAAATGACTGATCTGATTGCTGAAATAGATGCAAGACATTCTGCAGTAATAAACCTCTCCCTCACATCACAAGCCTGGGAAATGCCTGGGAGTGTGTGGAGGTAGTACAGAGAAACCCAGAGCAAAGCTTTCATTTAAATACCATGGATATGTTCTTTTCTGTGTCTGTCTATCTGTGCATGGATGAATGCCTGATTTGATTTGTCCACAAGCTGAGGGGGAATGCAGGCCAATGCCACAACCAGAGAGACAATCCAAACACACACACAGACAGAGAGAGAGAGAGAGAGAGAGAGAGAGAGAGAGAGAGAAAGAGAGAGAGAGAGAGAGAGAGAGAGACCACAGGACTAATCCCTCTTGGTGTCAGTCTGAACTGCAGGGGGACAGCAGGTCCAGTGCCCACCATGCTGCTGCTGGTGCCAACTTCATTTCCTTTGCTCATTTCCTGCCCTGAGTTACCCCCTCCCAGGCCCCCTCTGCCCCCTGTGCCCATCCAACCCCTCCCAGGCCCCCTCTGCCATCTCTCTCCCCTGTGGCAGACTGCCCGTCCAACCTCCCAGACCTCCTCTGTCCCCTGTACCCATCCAACCCGCCAACCCCTCAGCCCCTCTCTGTTTCTCTCTACTGTATATTGTTAAATTGCTCTCTAATCCTCTCTCTTCATATTTCTTCCATTCCATTGACTCCCTCTTTTGCATAATTTCTACAGTCCCCCACCCTACAGTCTTACCTAAAAAATTTTGTCCTCCATAAATTTACTCCACCTAATTTGCTATTTTGCAATTATTTGCCCTCTTCCTTGCTCTCTCAGAGGTGGACTGAGTGTGTAATTTGGAGCTTTGGAAGTTGCCTGGTAGTCTCGGGCACTGGAAATAATAATCATATTAAAATATGTTGATTCGAACATACAATTTTAAAATAAAATCACACATTTTTGTGGAGCAAACTCACAATCCTATTGCAGCTGGTTGCATTACAATTGTATGTTGAATCAACTGTTTTTTGTTTTTTTACAGTGTGTGACAGCAGCGGTGACAGACACAAATAGAGGTAATGTATTCAGTCAGGACAGGACCAGAATGGTGACAGAGACTGCCTGTCCACTCTGACCTCCAGCCACACACTGTCAGGACAACAGCAGTCTGCCTGCTCCCCAACACCCCCTCATGTCTGGAATGTCACACAGACCAACAGACAGACAGAGAGTCCATGGCTGCCCTGGCCTACAGCTTGGTTTACAGGTGCATGCGGGGGAAAACAACTGAGCCAACCACAGAGGTGAAGGGTCAACCTGATGACAAAATGTTTTCCTCAGAGACTAGTACAACATGCACATGATGTCAGCTGTCACTCTGAGTACAGTCAAAGCTCCTCTCACCCTGGGTTAAGAAACAGCATTTGGTGAATCATTTACATATATTAGTTGTGTTGATGATGCACTTGTTTTGCTTTAGTTAATTCAGTGAGCTGTGTGTTGCCTTGTCAGTCTGACTCACCTCGAAGGCAGCATTATTGTTTGCCTTTTTGATGAGGAAATAGTGCAATGACATAAGGATGGTGGTGGTAACCTTGACAACGTCCAATAGATGCTTATAGTCATACCGCTAACAAGTAACTAGAGGGAACTGCCTGGACTCTCTTATGATTAACACCTGGTGAGGTTTGATACATGGCTAATTGTACACTGTAAAAATAGAAAGACTCAAAACACCATGATTGGGTAATGAAACCATGAAAAGTAGTACAATTAAGCTGTGTGTTAATCTAAGTGTTTGGAGGGTGTTTGAATGTAAACCCAACATAAGTGTTATGATACACAGAAAGTGTTTAAAAACAGAATAGAAGTACTCTGAAACACCCAAAGTGATTCTTCAATCTGAATATTGGTGTTTTTAAGAGTGTTGTGAAAACACTTTTTGGGGTTTCAGTGCATGTAAAAAAGGCAGTATCAAAACACAGACAAAATATTTGTTTTGCAGACTGTCTCTCAGACTGTCTCTATTAAGCAAATGGTTAAGAAATGCAAATGCTTTATAGCCTAAATATTGATTGATCATAAGGGCCTGTGGACAATTATTTTCTGGAATTCCACCTTCATTTTTTCAATGCTTTATTTAGACATATTAGAAACAGGAGACAGAGCAGTGAAAGTGGGACAGGTGGAAGTGGGAATTGAACACCTGGCTTCTGTGGCAGTAAGATTTCATTGGAATTTCATAGAAATTTTACACACAACCACGCAGCCACACAAAAATGTATTCTGTGGTGAATTGACCAACAACAAAAAATATATATATACTTAATAAAAATGAATGCAAGTCATTTCAGTGATTACCCAAAAATTGAAGAATAAATCCAACTTAATATGTTGCTCAAAATGTAAGTATTTTTATGAGGATAACCAAAGATAGAGAAAATGTAGTGACTGAATTCATTGGAAGTCTGGTTTTAATCTCCTTGCACTTCCTATCTTATATTTTACATTTTAGTCATATAGCAGACGCTCTTATCCAGAGCGACTTACAGTTAGTGCATAATTTTTTTTTTTTTCATACTGCCACGTGGCTCTGTTTTTAGAGGATTATGGTTAATTCCAAATCTTTTACACACTGTTGTACGCATGTTTGAAGAAAGAAAAGTATACTTATACATTAGTATTAAGCAATTTGTTGCACCATGAGGTGTAATGGATCATGATGAACGGATATCAAAACCGTCAGACAAAATTACATTCAATGATGAGATAACCCATTTCCCCCATTTTCAACTTTTGATGGTAGAGGCAAATACAGTATCCTGCAATGCTCGTTGTAAAACTTCTAGTTACTGCTAGTGGATTGAGCACTGTGCTCAACAATGCCTGCCAAAATAGGTTAAACTGGCAAATGATCAGATACATAAATCAATGTTTAAAATACTCCAGAAAAAGTGATCTAATTCTGCACTAGACAGGATTTGAAACACCATGATAGTGTTAAGAAGCTTTAAAGATAGGAAATGAAATCAAAAGAGAAGGTATCTAATTCTGCCCTAAACAGAACTCGAAACAACACAACAGTGTATTCAACCTTTTCCGGTAGGGCTCCCACACCCTGGCAAGGAGTTGCTCAACACTTGATTAAGTGGTGTTACAACACACCATGTAATGTTTCAAAACATCTCAGGATGAGGTGTTACAAAACTCCAGCAAAGTTTAGTCTCCTTCGTGTTGGTGGCAGCTCAATTGCTTTTTGGTGTTACAAAGCACTTAATTTTAACAGTGTGAAGAATTCATGGAGCTGTATAGGGGAGTTAGATCAGGCTGGACCCTCAGCTAACATTCATCTGTTTGAGTTGAGTAATAACAAGAAGATGGTCACACCCCACTGGGCACACATTGGTTGAATCAACTCTGTTTCCACAACATTTCAATGAAATTATGTTGAACCAACGTGGAATAGATGTTGAATTGACATCTGTGCACAGTGGAACAAACTGGTTATGTAATGTTTGTGACTGACAGCACTGATATATTCTCAAACACAATGAAGAGACATGGGTCAGAGAGGAAGTCTATTCTCCCTACAGTTAAGCTGTTGCTTTATTTTAGACTTTTAGAGTAGGTGAAAATACAGCAAAACAGCCCTAACATTTTATCGCTATATTACCCACAAAGTAACATCTTAACATAATGACAACAGCAATAGCTTCAGTGAATCAAGTTGACATGATCTGAGTTGACGCATAGAATAGTGTTAAATTATTACAAAAACAGATATGTAAAGTGACTTTTTTCTAGAAAGCACTTGTGGTTCGAATAATCTGAGGAAAACTCCACACATTCTTCATGTTGTTAAATCTGGTTACAAAAGCAATATCAAACTGACTTCTGTAGTTCTGTCTGTCTGACCCACTCCCATCATTTGCCCATTCAATAAGAGTTCCTTTTCAGCATTTTTTTTGTACACGTTTCTATTCTCACATATGGCAACAGGAAGTATTATCACAATATAGCATAGCAACAGCAACCATGTCCATTGTCCACTGAGAAAAAACAAGTTTCTTGTTCCATCTTCCTGATTCAACTCCTCCACTACCTTCTCCACAGAATGAAAATCTTCTCCTCCAGCCATCCAGTAAAGATGGCTGTTGTGCCGTCCTTGTGTTAAGGGTTGATCCCCCAGTCAGTGCACTCCACAAACCCTACTCCATGACCATGCAGCACTTCCTATTCCCCTCCCCTCCTCTCTCCACCCTGAGACTTTGTCTCGAGAGAACCAGTCCACTTCACCGTCCATCAGTCAAAAAAATAATAATATGTAAACAGCTCCAAAAAGATTCGCAAACACACACAAAAGCATTTTTTTATTTTTTTTGTCCTTGTTCCTCATCAGTGCAAAACGAGAATAATAGAGGATTTCTTAAAAAAATAAAAGAAGTTGAACAAAACAAAAACAATAAATAGAGTTCCTCTGTCTGTCATATATTTCTGTGTATCATACTGTACTGTATATATATATATTTGTGTTGGTGGGTCTCTACATGAGCACACAGCTCTTGGCCCGGTCCTTCTGCAAGGCAGGGGCAGGATCCAGGGTATCAGTCCGACTGGGCAGGGGAGGCAGGGGCAGCTGGGACACCCGTTTGAGGCCCCTGCGGGAGCTGCTGCGTTTCAGCTGAGGCTTGTGTGGCCGTTGCACAGACGCCAGCGTGGTGACGTGGAACACGTCCCGTACGCTGTTCTCCGACACCTTGGAGGTGCACTCCACGTAGGCTACCGCACCTATCTGACGGGCCAACCCACTACCCTGAGGGGAGGGAGGAGAGGAGGGAGGGGGTTAGAGACCATCATCATCATCAACATCAAGAACATCATCCTCATCATCATCATCAACAACATCCTGCTGTTGTGAATAGTATCTACTGTTCTTCTTGAGGTACCATGACAGTTAATGCGCCATAACCTAGCACCAATGATCTCATGTTACTGTAGTGAGAGACAAGCAGGAGCCACAGAGATGCTGCTGGTCTATACATCATGTCCTCAGTGCAGACAGTTGAACCTGCCCCACATCTAATGAATAATCCATGACTCTCTCTCTCTCTGTCTCACTCTTTTTTCTTTCTCTCTCCTCTTTCTCCTCCCATGTTCTGGTGTTGCTGTTTAAACTGAGCAGAATGGCCACCACAGAGAGCTCAGTGGGCCAGTGTTCCCTCCCATTGTCTGGTACATGCACAGTGGGGAGAACAAGTATTTTATGTTCCTTTTGATGGCATAGAAGGCCCTTCTTGCCTTGTCTCTCAGATCGTTCACAGCTTTGTGGAAGTTACCTGTGGCGCTAATGTTTAGGCCGAGGTATGTATAGTTTTTTGTGTGCTCTAGGGCAACGGTGTCTAGATGTAATTTGTATTTGTGGTCCTGGAAACTGGACCTTTTTTGGAACACCATTATTTTTGTCTTACTGAGATTTACTGTCAGGGCCCAGGTCTGACAGAATCTGTGCAGAAGATCTAGGTGCTGCTGTAGGCCCTCCTTAGTTGGTGACAGAAGCACCAGATCATCAGCAAACAGAAGACATTTGACTTCAGATTCTAGTAGGGTGAGGCCGGGTGCTGCAGACTGTTCTAGTGCCCTCGCCAATTCGTTGATATACAGTGGGGAGAACAAGTATTTGATACACTGCCGATTTTGCATGTTTTCCTACTTACAAAGCATGTAGAGGTCTGTAATTTTTATCATAGGTACACTTCAACTGTGAGAGACGGAATCTAAAACAAAAATCCAGAAAATCACATTGTATGATTTTTAAGTAATTAATTTGCATTTTATTGCATGACATAAGTATTTGATCACCTACCAACCAGTAAGAATTCCGGCTCTCACAGACCTGTTAGTTTTTCTTTAAGAAGCCCTCCTGTTCTCCACTCATTACCTGTATTAAATGCACCTGTTTGAACTCGTTACCTGTATAAAAGACACCTGTCCACACACTCAATCAAACAGACTCCAACCTCTCCACAATGGCCAAGACCAGAGAGCTGTGTAAGGACATCAGGGATAAAATTGTAGACCTGCACAAGGCTGGGATGGGCTACAGGACAATAGGCAAGCAGCTTGGTGAGAAGGCAACAACTGTTGGCGCAATTATTAGAAAATGGAAGAAGTTCAAGATGACGGTCAATCAACCTCGGTCTGGGGCTCCATGCAAGATCTCACCTCGTGGGGCATCAATGATCATGAGGAAGGTGAGGGATCAGCCCAGAACTACATGGCAGGACCTGGTCAATGACCTGAAGAGAGCTGGGACCACAGTCTCAAAGAAAACCATTAGTAACACACTACGCCGTCATGGATTAAAATCCTGCAGTGCATGCAAGGTCCCCCTGCTCAAGCCAGCGCATGTCCAGGCCCGTCTGAAGTTTGCCAATGACCATCTGGATGATCCAGAGGAGGAATGGGAGAAGGTCATGTGGTCTGATGAGACAAAAATAGAGCTTTTCGGTCTAAACTCCACTCGCCGTGTTTGGAGGAAGAAGAAGGATGAGTACAACCCCAAGAACACCATCCCAACCGTGAAGCATGGAGGTGGAAACATAATTCTTTGGGGATGCTTTTCTGCAAAGGGGACAGGACGACTGCACCGTATTGAGGGGAGGATGGATGGGGCCATGTATCGCGAGATCTTGGCCAACAACCTCCTTCCCTCAGTAAGAGCATTGAAGATGGGTCGTGGCTGGGTCTTCCAGCATGACAATGACCCGAAACACACAGCCAGGGCAATGAGTGGAGAACAGGAGGGCTTCTTAAAGAAAAACTAACAGGTCTGTGAGAGCCGGAATTCTTAATGGTTGGTAGGTGATCAAATACTTATGTCATGCAATAAAATGCAAATTAATTACTTAAAAATCATACAATGTGATTTTCTGGATTTTTTTAGATTCCGTCTCTCACAGTTGAAGTGTACCTATGATAAAAATTACAGACCTCTACATGCTTTGTATGTAGGAAAACCTGCAAAATCGGCAGTGTATCAAATACTTGTTCTCCCCACTGTATATGTATGGGAGACTAGAGAGGAGAAACTGCTGCCTGCTTCCCCCCAGGTCCAGTGTTATCAAAGCTCACTGACTGAAAGGATACATTGAACAGATGAAGTTTCAGTTTAGAATTCTATGGTACTGTATTTGCCCTCTCCTCTCTGGCTATCTCTCCTTATTCTGCATTGGATTATGCCTAGTCCGGATTAAGTCTGTTTCCCTGTTTTACTTTGGTTTGTCTTTACACCCAGAGTCGTACGGGGACAGCCTAGCACTAATGCAGTAACAGATGAGAAGGCAGTACAGTACATCTCCAATGGCCCTCTCTGGGGATTACATGCACTCACACACAGATGGGGCCTTTCATAAAGCCTGGTGTGATCTTATCTAGGCTCCTTCCTCACACAGTCACACATGAAAGGAAACGTCTCTATTAGGTGGAAGCACCGATTTAGAGAAGGAAGGAAGGGAGGGAGGGAGGCGAGAGAGAGAGAGAAAGAGAGAGAGAGAGAGAGAGAGAGAGAGATTGAGAGGGAGGGAGGGAGATTAAGGAAGGGTGAGAGAGAGCGAGAGGGGGGGGGGTTGAGAGAAACGAAGGGAGAGGGAGAGATGGGCCTGACAAGCAGCAAAGCTCTATCAGATTGTGGCCAGATTAGTGTGTATTGTGTGGGGTTCACCCTGTGGTCACCTCGCCTGTGACTCCTCAACTCTGCTACCGGAATTCAATTTGAGATCAACAACAGGATAACAAGCTGGGGGATATTGGATTAGATCAGCAAAAATTGGTTGTTGGGAGCCTGCCTGGTGCTTGTACAGTATGTGACACAGATTCCCTGGCAATTATAGACAGGTCAGAACAGTACAGTCCAGTAGCTGCCTCGGACAGAAATAGAGTATGACGTAGAACAAAAACAGAATAGCCCTAACATGATCCTCTGAAACATTGTCCTTGGCAATTTTCCATGAGCTTAATGATATCCCACTCTATCTTTTCTTTGTCTATTTTATTTACATGCTTAATGTTATTTTTTTTGTGGCTTTTTTGGTGGGGGATCTGGTTTTTGCCCCGTGGCCAGCTCACAGCCAGCCGTGGAAAAGGGCCTCTGTTCCCTGGGCTTTTGTGTGTGTATGGGGGTGAAACAGCCCCTCTACTCTGTGTATGTCAGACATGGGAGAGCGTTAAAAAGAAACACGCAAAAAGCTGATTATTTCACAGATTTACTGATCTGTTTATCACCCCCTCCCTCATTCCCTCCATCCTACCATGCCCCTGGCTTAGAGGATGTGGCAGCGTGCAATAAAAGGCCTCGTTTATCAAAGTCTGGTTTTCGATTTATTCCGCCTTTTCAAAATCCCTAAATCTGCATGAATATATAATCTCAGGGTAAAATGTGTCTCGCCTCCTGAGACATCAATCCTATACATACCTACCCCCCACCCTGCTACCCCCTAAACCCCCTTTACAATAACCAACCTCCACATCGCTGTCAGCATATTAGAGTCAGAATGCCAACCTCTGCAAAATGTCTGCTTCAGTGTGTTTCTATGTATTGGGTAATATGTATATAACGTATGTGTGCCCTGTTGATATAGCAACTGTGGGTGGATCAATGCTGGGTTAAGGGTTAAAGCGCCTGAGGGAGATTGCAGAACGGCACAAAGTTCTGTACCCAATCTTCAAGGAGAATAGATTAAAAGGGAAGCGTGTAGCTCTCGTAGTCGATAAACTGTATATTGACAACCAAATGTTCCGAGACACAAAGACTACTCCATGGCTATTCTAAAAAGTTCTCATAGAGGAGTCGAATAATGGAACACCCAATACTAGAAAAGCAATAAAATAAAACAATTGTTAAATAAATATAGTACAAGTACACTGTACCTTTCAAGATAGGGAATTATGTAAAATAATTAGTATTCAATTTTCCATTTCTAGTATTTTATAAATGGATAAGATGGCATTAGAAGAAAGGATAACTAGCAAAATAATACATCTTCAAATATAACTAATTGGAACACAAAAATACTCAATCAACATGGTGGAGATAAAAACACAGCAAACAGAAGACATAGAAGGCACAGTATGTGGGTATGTGTGGATGTATTGTGATGGAAGGTGTGTTGTATATTTTTTTGTTTGGAAAAGTGTGGCGTTAAGTGAGTGAGAAAGGAAATGGTTGCATATCCCAGAACCAATGTGTGTCTGTGAGCAGTGGTTGTGAGAGAGAGCTTTCAATTTTGTGCAGATGAGGGATATACATTTAAAAATAAAGTATACATCTATTTTTATTTATTTATTGTCCTATCATGATGGAACGGTCCCCAACCCTATACCCGAGACACCCACCTGAGCGACCCATACACCAAAGAGAAGTCCCTATCTGTTTTATGGGCCTGCTGTAAGTTACCTATATGCAGCCAAAACAGAAAGATAAATGCGGTCAGAGACCTACTAGAGCAGCACCGCCCCCTCAAGATTCTGAGCCTGCCTGGCAGGGTTGGGCCTACAAAGCCAGAGCCCCCTGATGGGAGAGCATAATATACAAGGTAATTCTCAAAGCTGCTAATGAGAACCTTGACGACCTTGTGCCTAGCCGGTGGGGATTCCGGTGGGGTACCCCCACCCAGGTAGTGGCAGTGCTGGCAACACTGGCTGCAGTAACCCATGGGGAGGGGGTCACACTCAGACAAAACCGCGACTCGTCAGCGAAGAGCACTTTTTGCCAGTCCTGTCTGGTACAGCGACGGTGGGTTTGTACCCATAGGCGACGTTGTTGCCGGTGATGTCTGGTGAGGACCTGCCTTACAACAGGCCTACAAGCCCTCAGTCCAGCCTCTCTCAGCCTATTGTGGACAGTCTGAGCGCTGATGGAGGGATTGTGGGTTCCTGGTGTAACTCGGGCAGTTGTTGTTGCCATCCTGTACCTGTCCCGCAGGTGTGATGTTCGGATGTACCGATCCTGTGCAGGTGTTGTTACACGTGATCTGCCACTGCGAGGACGATCAGCTGTCCGTCCTGTCTCCCTGTAGCGCTGTCTTAGGCATCTCACAGTTCGGACATTGCAATGTATTGCCCTGGCCACATCTGCAGTCCTCATGCCTCCTTGCAGCATGCCTAAGGCACGTTCACGCAGATGAGCAGGGACCCTGGGCATCTTTCTTTTGGTGTTTTTCAGAGTCAGTAGAAAGGCCTCTTTAGTGTCCTAAGTTTTCATAATTGTGACCTTAATTGCCTACCGTCTGTAAGCTGTTAGTGTCTTAACGACCGTTCCACAGGTGCATGTTCATTAATTATTTATGGTTCATTGAACAAGCATGGGAAACAGTGTTTAAACCCTTTACAATGAAGATCTGTGAAGTTATTTGGATTTTTAAGAATTATCTTTGAAAGACAGGGTGCTGACTTTATTATGATAAATAGATTTGAAACTTGTATCTCATTATGGTAAATGGTGAAATAAGTATAGCCAGTTATAATTGTAATGGCTTAGCAGATCATAAGAAAAGAAGAGCAATATTTACCTGGTTCAAAGAGAAGGAGCAATATTTATAACATCTATTTATAACATCTATTGTTTACAGGAAACTCATTCAACAATTTTAGATGAAGTTGTGTGGAAGGACTGGGAGGGGCGAAATACAGTGGGGAAAAAAAGTATTTAGTCAGCCACCAATTGTGCAAGTTCTCCCACTTAAAAAGATGAGAGAGGCCTGTAATTTTCATCATAGGTACACGTCAACTATGACAGACAAAATGAGAAAAAAATATCCAGAAAATCACATTGTAGGATTTTTAATGAATTTATTTGCAAATTATGGTGGAAAATAAGTATTTGGTCAATAACAAAAGTTTCTCAATACTTTGTTATATACCCTTTGTTGGCAATGACACAGGTCAAACGTTTTCTGTAAGTCTTCACAAGGTTTTCACACACTGTTGCTGGTATTTTGGCCCATTCCTCCATGCAGATCTCCTCTAGAGCAGTGATGTTTTGGGGCTGTCGCTGGACAACATGGACTTTCAACTCCCTCCAAAGATTTTCTATGGGGTTGAGATCTGGAGACTGGCTAGGCCACTCCAGGACCTTGAAATGCTTCTTACGAAGCCACTCCTTCGTTGCCCGGGCGGTGTGTTTGGGATCATTGTCATGCTGAAAGACCCAGCCACGTTTCATCTTCAATGCCCTTGCTGATGGAAGGAGGTTTTCACTCAAAATCTCACGATACATGGCCCCATTCATTCTTTCCTTTACACAGATCAGTCGTCCTGGTCCCTTTGCAGAAAAACAGCCCCAAAGCATGATGTTTCCACCCCCATGCTTCACAGTAGGTATGGTGTTCTTTGGATGCAACTCAGCATTCTTTGACCTCCAAACACGACGAGTTGAGTTTTTACCAAAAAGTTCTATTTTGGTTTCATCTGACCATTTGACATTCTCCCAATCCTCTTCTGGATCATCCAAATGCACTCTAGCAAACTTCAGACGGGCCTGGACATGTACTGGCTTAAGCAGGGGGACACGTCTGGCACTGCAGGATTTGAGTCCCTGGCGGCGTAGTGTGTTACTGATGGTAGGCTTTGTTACTTTGGTCCCAGCTCTCTGCAGGTCATTCACTAGGTCCCCCCGTGTGGTTCTGGGATTTTTGCTCACCGTTCTTGTGATCATTTTGACCCCACGGGGTGAGATCTTGCGTGGAGCCCCAGATCGAGGGAGATTATCAGTGGTCTTGTATGTCTTCCATTTCCTAATAATTGCTCCCACAGTTGATTTCTTCAAACCAAGCTGCTTACCTATTGCAGATTCAGTCTTCCCAGCCTGGTGCAGGTCTACAATTTTGTTTCTGGTGTCCTTTGACAGCTCTTTGGTCTTGGCCATAGTGGAGTTTGGAGTGTGACTGTTTGAGGTTGTGGACAGGTGTCTTTTATACTGATAACAAGTTCAAACAGGTGCCATTAATACAGGTAACGAGTGGAGGACAGAGGAGCCTCTTAAAGAAGAAGTTACAGGTCTGTGAGAGCCAGAAATCTTGCTTGTTTGTAGGTGACCAAATACGTATTTTCCACCATAATTTGCAAATAAATTCATTAAAAATCCTACAATGTGATTTTCTGGAAATAATATTCTCAATTTGTCTGTCATAGTTGACGTGTACCTATGATGAAAATTACAGGCCTCTCTCATCTTTTTAAGTGGGAGAACTTGCACAATTGGTGGCTGACTAAATACTTTTTTTCCCCCACTGTATACTTCTCCCACGGACAAAGAAACTCAAAAGGGGTGATGATATTAATTAACAGTCATTTTGATCCGAATTTGCAAATTGTCCAAACAGATCCGCAAGGTAGTATGTTATTGGACCATAAACAGATATGGCTCATTAACCTTTATGGACCAAATAATGATGATCTACGCTTCTTTGAAAATATATATAATAAATGATCAACCCTGCAAGCAATACAAGACTATATTATAATGGTGGGAGATTATAATACTGTTTTAAATACCTCAATGGACCGTAAAGGAAATCACACTACAAACTATCACCCTCATGCTCTTAAGGAAATCATGAATGTCATGGATATTGGAACTAGTGGATATATGGAGGCTTACATATCCTGACCTAGTGAGATATACATGGCGGAGGCTCAATCAAGCTCGTCATCTTGACTTCTTTCTTATGTCATTCTCATTGGCACCAAAAGTTTAAAAAGTGTTGATAGGGGACAGAATGCGGTCGGACCATCAGGTAATTGGCATATACAATACTCTTACTGAATTTCCACGTGGGCGAGGATATTGGATATGTAATCAAAGCCTATTGAATGATAACTTGTTTTTAACTAGAGGAATTTATAACTGAATTTTTCCAACATAACATAGGTACAGAAAATCCCCTTATTGTATGGGACACTTTTAAATGTGCCTTTAGAGGCCATGCAATTCAGTACTCATCTCTAAAACAAAAGCAATTTAGGTGAAAAGAGTTTATACTAACAAAGTAAATAGAAAGTCTAACAGAACAGATAGATAGCAATAAAAACTGTAACATAGAGGCTTAGAATAAGTTAGAGGAAAAACAAAAAGAAATGGATGAACTTATTCAAGAAAAATCAAGTGTAATATATTATTTAAAAAATAAAGCAAACTGGATGGAATATGGGGAGAAATGCACCAAATTCTTTTTTAATCTTCAACATAGAAATGCTACCAAAAAGAATTTACTGAAACTGGTTACAAATGACGTAGTCACCCATCATTCACCGAATTATATTTTGAAAGAGGAAGCAAAGTACTTTAAGCATATGTTCTCGTTTCAGTCTTCTCCATCTCCTCTAACCAGAGCTAATTGTATGGATTTTTTTTCTATCGATAATGTAAAATTAACAGCCGTACAGAAAGATTCATGTGAAGGTGAAAATACAGAGGAGGAACTTATTGATGCAATTAAAGCTTTTAGTCCGGGAAAACTCCAGGGCTGGATGGCATACCAGTTGAGGTGTTCCAAACCTTTTTTGATATACTCAGAGGACAGTTATTAGCATGTTTTAACCACTCCTATGTAAATGGTATCCAGAAATCCATGATGTTTTCTTTTAAATTCACAACTTGGATCCCTCCACAGCTTCATAGAGGATCTAGATCATTTTTCTAACCTCTCTGGATTACAACCAAATTATGAGAAGTGAGTGTACTATATTACGTATTGGATCACTAAAAAATACAACTTTTACATTACCATGTAGTTTACCAAAAAAATGGTCTGATGGTGATGTGGATATACTCGGTATACATATCCTGGAATAAATAAATGATCTCATTCCAATACATTTTAATAGAAAGTTAGCAAAATAGATAAGATCTTGCTACCATGGAAAGGTAAATACCTGTCTATTTGTGGATAAACCACCCTGATTAACTCTTTAGTAATATCCCAGTTTACCTATTTCCTTATGGTCTTGCCTACACCTAGCGAACAGTTTTTTAAATTATATGCGAAAAAAATATTCCATTTTATTTGGAACGGCAAGCCAGACAAAATTAAACAAGCCTATTTATATAATGAATATGAATTCGGAGGGCAGAAATTATGAAATATTAAAGCATTAGACCTCTCACTAAAGGGTTCAGTCATACAAAAGTTATACTTAAATCCGAACTGGTTCTCTAGCAAATTAGTAAGAATGTCTCACCCTATGTTCAAGAATGGCCTTTTTCCCTTTATTCAGATTACAACCTCTCACTTTCAGTTATTTGAAAAGGAAATCATCTCCCAAATATCGCTATTTTAAAAACAAGCAATAGAAAGTTGGTTGCAATTTCAATTTAGTCCACCAGAAAGGACAGAACAAATAATGCAACAAATATTGTGGTTAAACTCAAATATACTAATTGATTAAAAAAACATTATCTTTTGAAAAAACGTTTCAAAAAGGTATAATTTTCGTAAATGATATCATAGGTAGGACTGGTGGCGTTATGTTGCACATGCAGCTAACAAAAACATATGGAAATGTCTGCTATACCCAAAATTACAACCAAATAATTGCAGCATTCCTGGAAAAATGGAAGAGGAAAGTGGAAGGGGCAAAAAGTAAGGAACTAGTCTGTCGGCCCTGCATTAAAGACCATAATTGGTTAAAGAAAATTGTGATAAATAAAAAAGTATATCCGTTTCATTTAAGGACCAAAAAATTGACAAAAAATTACCTGCTGCAGTGTGTGCAAACCTGGTCCAGACCTACAGGAAACGTATGATCTCTGTAATTGCAAATAAAGGTTTCTGTACCAAATATTAAGTTCTGCTTTTCTGATGTGTCAAATACTTATGTCATGCAATAAAATGCAAATGAATTACTTAAAAATCATACAATGTGATTTTCTGGATTTTTGTTTTAGATTCCGTCTCTCACAGTTGAAGTGTACCTATGATAAAAATGACAGACCTCTACATGCTTTGTAAGTAGGAAAACCTGCAAAATCAGCAGTGTATCAAATACTTGTTCTACCCACTGTATGTATGTACACTACCGGTGAAAAGTTTTAGAACACCTACTCATTCAAGGGTTTTTCTTCATTTCTACTATTTTCTACATTGTAGAATAATCGTAAAGACATCAAAACTATGAAATAACACATATGGAATCATGTAGTAACCAAAAAAGTGTTAAACAAATCAAAATATATTTTATATTTGAGATTCTTCAAATAGCCACCCCTTGCATTGATGACAGCTTTGCACACTCTTGGCATTCTCTCAACCTTGTTAAAACATATAGGCGTATGGGCTAGGCTACATGAGGTGTGTGACTATGATTCGAACAAGTAGCAAAAAAAAGGCTGTTTCTTATACAGGGCATCATTCACAAGTGATAATATATTATTCAAAAGTGATAGGCTAATATTGTCACCCATCAGACTATTCTTGATTTAATCTTGTCTTTACATATACTAAATAATATACACTAACGTTCATAAGTTTGGGGTCACTTAGAAATGTCCTTGTTTTCGAAAGAAAAGCCATTTTTTTGTCCATTAAAATAACATAAAATTGATCAGAAATACAGTGTAGACATTGTTAATGTTGTAAATGGCTATTGTAGCTGGAAACTGCAGATTTTTTATGGAATATCTACATAGGCATACAGAGGCCCATTATCAGCAACCATCAGTCCTGTGTTCCAATGGCACGTTGTGTTTGCTAATCCAAGTTTATCATTTTAAAAGGCTAATTGATCATTAGAAAACACTTTTGCAATTATGTTAGCACAGCTGAAAACTGTTGTGCTGATTAAAGAAGCAATAAAACTGGCCTTCTTGAGACTAGTTGAGTATCTGGAGCATTAGCAATTGTGGGTTCGATTACAGAATCAAAATGGCAAGAAACAAATAACCTTCTTCTGAAAATCGTTAGTCTATTCTTGTTCTGAGAAATGAAGGCTGTTCCATGCGAGAAATTGCCAAGAAACTGAAGATCTCATACAACGCTGTGTACTACTCCCTTCACAGAACAGCGCAAACTGGCTCTAACCAGAATAGAAAGAGGAGTGGGAAGCCCTGGTGCACAACTGAGCAAGAGGACAAATAAATTAGTGTCTAGTTTGAGAAACAGACACCTCACAGGTCCTCAACTGGCAGCTTCATTAAATAGTACCCGCAAAACCCCAGTCTCAACGTCAACAGTGAAGAGGCGACTTCGGGATGCTGACCTTCTAGGCAGAGTTGCAAAGAAAAAGCCATATCTCAGACTGGCCATTAAAAAGAAAAGATTAAGATGGGCAAAGGAACACAGACACTGGACAGAGGAAGATTGGAAAAAAAGTGTTATGGATAGATTAATCGAAGTTTGAGGTGTTCGGATCACAAAGAAGAACATTTGTGAGACGCAGACCAAATGAAAAGATGCTGGAGGAGTCAAATGAAAAGATGCTGGAGGAGTGCTTGATGCCATCTTTCAAGCATGGTGGAGCATGGTCTGGGGGTGCTTTGGTGGTGGTAAAGTGGGAGATTTGAACAGGGTAAAAGGGATCTTGAAGAAGGAAGGCTATCACTCCACTTTGCAACACCATGCCATGCCCCGTGGACGGCGCTTGATTGGAGCCAATTTCCTCCTACAACAGGACTATGACCCAAAGCACAGCTCCAAACTATGCAATAACTATTTAGGGAAGAAGCAGTCAGCTGGTATTCTGTCTATAATGGAGTGGCCAGCACAGTCACCGGATCTCAACCCTATTGAGCTGTTGTGGGAGCAGCTTGACCGTATGGTACGTAAGAAGTGCCCATCAAGCCAATCCAACTTGTGGGAGATGCTTCAGGAAACATGGGGTGAAATCTCTTCAGATTACCTCAACAAATTGACAACTAGAATGCCAAAGATCTGCAAGGCTGTAATTGCTGCAAATGGAGGATTCTTTGACGAAAGCAAAGTTTGAAGGACACAATTATTATTTCTATTAAAAATCATTATTTCTAACCTTGTCAATGACTACATTTCCTATGCATTTTGCTAGATTTCCTATTCAAATTCATTTAATGTATGTTTTCATGGAAAACAAGGACATTTCTAAGTGACCCCAAACTTTTGAACTGTAGAGTATGTGTGACATTTGTTTTGATTTAGGATGGACCATTATCATGCACCTGTTTCGAAACAGGGGCAGCGGGAAAAAATACATGTCATCTATGCACTTAAATAGCGAATGGAGGACGCTTTTCCTGTGGTTTATTTTCATGCCAGCCAGGTAGGCTATACTCCTGTTGTAAATATAAGCAATGTGCTTAATATTAGGAAAGTTGAGAAATAAATATAGTAGGCCTAGCCTATAGAAAGCTGACGGGATCCTCCTCTTTTTAATAGAGGCCATCTCTCTGTTTTCTCCCGCAATTGCATAGCCTATAGAAATGTTGCGCAACATGAGCTCATGGGCTCTCATGAAGTGTTTGATTCGATTTTCGATTACATTTGCATTCATGTCAGAGCGATTAGAGGGACAATAGAGTGCTGAGTATCAGGCAGTTAGCAAGTTTGGTAGGCTAGTAATGACCACCAGCAGCATCAGAGCTTAGAGAAGCCTAATCACCGTGACTAAACGGTCATGTGGAATTTGACTGCCTTCATGACTCGTGACCGCCAGTGTGGCGGTAATACGGTCACCGCAACAGCCCTACTCCTGAGACATCAATCCTATACACACCTACCCCCCACCCTCCTACCCCCTAAACCCCCTTTACAATAACCAACCTCCACATCGCTGTCAGCATATTAGAGTCAGAACGCCAACCTCTGCAAAATGTCTGCTTCAGTGTGTTTCTATGTATTAGGTAATATGTACATAATCTATGTGTGCCCTGTTGATATAGCAACTGTGGGTGGCTACATCAGAGAAGAAGTGATCAGCAGGAGGAGGAGGAGGTCGTCGGGTAAGCTTGGCTTTATACATAGCTTGGCTTTGTCGAGTAAGGCTTAAAACTATGTATTTTGATTGTAGTTAGGTATTGTAGGTAGGTATCGTGGGTTGTTGTAGGTAGTTATTGTATGTAATTATTGTAGGTTAAGTATTGTATTCGGCGGTGCCGGGTGTAGCACGAAGCTAGCTAGCTAGCTAACTCACCACCTGGACTAGCTGGCGAGTAGCTATTAGCAACGGTATAGTTGTTTCACGCCTGAGAGTGCCTATAATTACGCCAGCTGGCTGCCTACAATAATTACATACAATAATTGCCTACCATTCAGCTGTTTTCTAACCTCATTGTCTGAACCGTTAACGTTAGGTAGCAAGTGGCTACTGCGCTTGAAAATTAGCAAGCTTGTTGCAACCTGGATAGCTACTTGTAAACAATAGCTGGAACGACCGAGTGAACAGACGCGAACTGGCTGAGTCAATTCAGTGGCTAGCTTTGCACTTGGCTAGCTAATAGTAGCTGCTAGGGGTAAGTCATAACCTACACTTGTGTTTTGTTTTTTTCATATTGATAGCCCGAGTCGCTCAAGGAATTCGGGACATGGGTGACTAGCTAACGTTAGTTTGGCTCTCTCTGTGTGTTCGTGCCGTGTGTTATGACGAGGTGCCCGGACGTTTTTCACGGAATAATACTGCACCTAGTTAGCTAGCTGAATAAACTAGGTTAGTCTATTCCTAGAAAACATTGAACCGCTGTAGTTTACAACAATTATAGTTTCTGAGGTAGAAGTTGGGAGAGTTATATTTGGGAGTTGTGGCTCTCTCCTTTCCCAGATGTTTAGTTCATTTTATTCCGATCTCCTCTGCATTATTGTAGCCATCTGCTGCAGCCTGTCAACTATGCCTCTGCCTATCCCTGTTCTCTCCTCTCTGCACAGGCTACACAAACGCCTCACACCGCGTGGCTGCTGCCTCTCTAACCTGGTGGTCCCTGCACGCACCACACACCTGGAGTTCCAGGTCTCAGGCAGCCTCTGGAACTGCCGTTCTGCTGCCAACAAGGCTGACTTCATCCCAGCCTATGCTACCCTCCAGTCCCTCGACTTCCTGGCGCTGACGGAAACATGGATTACCACTGAAAACACTGCTACTCCTACTGCTCTCTCCTCGTCTGACCATGTGTTCTCGCATACCCCGAGAGCATCTGGTCAGAGGGGTGGTGGCACAGGAATCCTCATCTCTCCCAAGTGGACATTCTCAATTTTTCCCCTAACCCATCTGTCTATCTCCTCATTTGAATTCCATGCTGTCACAGTCACTAGCCCATTTAAGCTTAATATCCTTGTCATCTATCGCCCTCCAGGTTCCCTTGGAGAGTTCATCAATGAGCTTGACGCCTTGATAAGTTCCTTTCCTGAGGATGGCTCACCCCTCACAGTTTTGGGGGATTTCAACCTCCCTACGTCTACATTTGACTCATTTCTCTCTGCCTCCTTCTTTCCACTCCTCTCCTCTTTTGACCTCACCCTCTCACCGTCCCCCCTACTCACAAGGCAGGCAATACGCTTGACCTCATCTTTACTAGATGCTGCTCTTCTACTAATCTCACTGCAACTCCCCTCCATGTCTCCGACCACTACTTTGTATCCTTTTCTCTCTCGCTCTCCTCCAACACTACTCACTCTGCCCCTACACAGATGGTAATGCGCCGCCGCAACCTTCGCTCTCTCTCTCCCACTACTCTCTCCTCTTCCATCCTATCATCTCTTCCCTCTCCTCAATCCTTCTCCCTCAATCTCCTGATTCTGCCTCCTCAACCCTCCTCTCCTCCCTTTCTGCATCCTTTGACTCTCTGTGTCCCCTATCCTCCCGGCCGGCTCGGTCCTCCCCTCCAGCTCCGTGGCTTGATGACTCATTGCGAGCTCACAGAACAGAGCTCCGGGCAGCGGAGTGGAAATGGAAGAAAACTAAACTCCCTGCCGACCTGGCATCTTTTCACTCCCTCCTCTCTACATTTTCTTCATCTGTTTCTGCTGCTAAGGCCACTTTCTACCACTCTAAATTCCAAGCATCTGCCTCTAACCCTAGGAAGCTCTTTGCCACATTCTCCTCCCTGCTGAATCCTCCCCCCCCTCCTCTCTCTGTGGATGACTTCGTCAACCACTTTGAAAAGAAGGTTGACGACATCCGATCTTCGTTTGTTAAGTCTAATGACACTGCTGGTCCTGCTCACACTGCCCTACCCTATGCTTTGACTTCTTTCTCCCCTCTCTCTCCAGATAAAATCTTGCGACTAGTGAATGCAGGCCGCCCAACAACCTGCCCGCTTGACCCCATCCCCTCCTCTCTTCTCCAGACCATCTCCGGTGACCTTCTCCCCTACCTCACCTCGCTGATCAACTCATCCTTGACCGCTGGCTATGTCCCTTCCGTCTTCAAGAGAGCGAGAGTTGCACCCCTTCTCAAAAAACCAACACTCGATCCCACTGATGTCAACAACTACAGACCAGTATCCCTTCTTTCTTTTCTTTCCAAAACTATTGAGCGTGCCGTCTTTAGCCAACTCTCTTGCTATCTCTCTCAGAATGACCTTCTTGATCCAAACCAGTCAGGTTTCAGGACTGGTCATTCAACTGAGACTGCTCTTCTCTGTGTCACGGAGGCTCTCCGCACTGCTAAAGCTAACTCTCTCTCCTCTGCTCTTGTCCTTCTAGACCTGTCTGCTGCCTTTGATACTGTGAACCATCAGATTCTCCTCTCCACCCTCTCCGAGCTGGGCATCTCCGGCACGGCTCACTCCTGGATTGCGTCCTACCTGACCGGTCGCTCCTACCAAGTGGCGTGGCGAGAAGCTGTCTCCGCACCACGTGCTCTCACCACTTGTGTCCCCCAGGGCTCAGTTCTAGGCCCTCTCCTATTCTCCCTATACACCAAGTCACTTGGCTCTGTCATATCCTCACATGGCCTCTCCTATCATTGCTATGCTGACGATACACAACTAATCTTCTCCTTTCCCCCTTCTGATAACCAGGTGGCGAATCGCATCTCTGCATGTCTGGCAGACATATCAGTATGGATGACGGATCACCACCTCAAGCTGAACCTTGGCAAGACGGAGCTGCTCTTCCTCCCGGGGAAGGACTGCCCGTTCCATGATCTCACCATCACGGTTGACAACTCCGTTGTGTCCTCCTCCCAGAGTGCGAAGAGCCTTGGCGTGACCCTGGACAACACCCTGTCGTTCTCCGCTAACATCAAGGCGGTGACCCGATCCTGCAGGTTCATGCTCTACAACATTCGGAGAGTACGACCCTGCCTTACACAGGAAGCGGCACAGGTCCTAATCCAGGCACTTGTCATCTCCCCGTCTGGATTACTGCAACTCGCTGTTGGCTGGGCTCCCTGCCTGTGCCATTAAACCCCTACAACTCATCCAGAATGCCGCAGCCCGCCTGGTGTTCAACCTTCCCAAGTTCTCTCACGTCACCCCGCTCCTCCGCACACTCCACTGGCTTCCAGTTGAAGCTCGCATCTGTTACAAGACCATGGTGCTTGCCTATGGAGCTGTGAGGGGAACGGCACCTCTGTACCTTCAGGCTCTGATCAGTCCCTACACCCAAACGAGGGCATTGCGTTCATCCACCTCTGGCCTGCTGGCTCCCCTTCCTCTGCGGAAGCATAGTTCCCGCTCAGCCCAGTCAAAACTGTTCGCTGCTCTGGCACCCCAATGGTGGAACAAGCTCCCTCACGACGCCAGGACAGCGGAGACACTCACCACCTTCCGGAGACATTTGAAACCCCACCTCTTTAAGGAATACCTGGGATAGGATAAACGAATCCTTCTACCCCCCCCCCTAAAAAAAATAATAATAATAATAATAATAATTTGTAAAGTGGTTATCCCACTGGCTATAGGGTGAATGCACCAATTTGTAAGTCGCTCTGGATAAGAGCGTCTGCTAAATGACGTAAATGTAAAATGTAAATGTGGGTTAAGGGTTAAAGCTAGTTTGACAATGGGTTGGCTCTATCTCTCTCTTCTGCCGTGGGTGTCTCATTATACCTCGATTGGTTTCTCATTCTCTTTTTTAAAGATCTCCTTCCTGCTGTGTGTTTTTCTCTCACGCTTTCATTTCTTCATCCCTCCATCCTTTCCCCCTCCTCTTCCCTCTGCTCACCTGTTCGTGTGTGACGGGGATGAGGCGTTGCTTGGACAGCTCTCTCAAGGTGCTGACGTCTGTCCTCATGTCCAGCTTACAACCCACCAGAACCACCTTGGCATTGGGACAGAACTCCTGGGTCTCCCCCTGCCACTGTGGGATGGACACACAGACAGGAGCATGTTAACAAAGACACATAAAGAGAGAGGCAGACAGACAGACATACAGACAGGCAGAGGTTAACATATAGACAGAAAGAGAGGTAGACATACAGTTCAGACCTAGTAGAAATACTGTATATGTCAGATACTTGTTTTTGCCCAGTACAATTATGGAACCAATGGAATAGTTCCAAAAGTGCAAATTCCAAACCAACTCAAGCACACCTCAATTGGATCGAGGTCAGTATTTGATCCAGGTCTGGGACAGACAGACAGACAGACAGCGCATCAGTAAATAGCCAGCAGCGCTCATCAGCCAGGTCACCTCACCAGCAGGACATTCCTATGAAACAGTGGAATGACTCCACAGAGAGGACCTTTACATTCTCTGGCCCAAACTACCCTGACCCGCAATCCCCAGGACTCTACCCAGGCCACTCAGCTCATAGAGGCGGGAGGTTGACCCTGGCCCCCGTTAACCAAAGAGGATTAACCTTTTATTTGTCTCACCTAAATCTCTCTGTAATAGACATTCAGTTATCTCATTAGTCTAAATGAATGTAAATGAATGACTTTGCTTTCGTGGTCTCCCTGTGAGACTTCTGTTCAGTACCCTGTGTATTTGTATGAGTCTCCCAGCTTCATTCAGTTAGATGAATATGCAGATCTATGATTAGATCTCAGAGGAATCTAGCGTTTCACAATAATAGGGAAACTGTTTTAATTAAATCAGTGCTCTAAATTCTCTTTGCCAATTGAGTGGTTTGGATAAGGCTTAGTAGTCCACTAGAAACGGAGGAGAGAGATTTCTGTGTGATATAATGCAACGGTATGAGATTCATTTCATTTCTTTCCACTCTCTGGCTTGAGTCAATAGAGCTATTTTAGATAGAGTACAGAACAGAAAACCCTGTGCAGTCCAGTTGAAACAACACCCTGTGAGATTAAATGTCATCGTTCAGACTCAGCTGGAAAAACACTGTCCCTCCCTCCTGCCACACAAATACCAAATAACACACCCCAAAACATCCACCATGTCTGAATTCATCCAGGAGCCACATGCAGAACACAGGGGTGTGCAGCCATCCATCAAGAGTTAAACAACCTTTGACCCCCAATGCTCTACCCCCATCTCTTCAATACCATCCAATCACGTTGCACCCCATTCTCAATTCCCTCCCGCTCCTGTCATCTGATGACCTTGGTGACAGGCAAGGTCACAGAGGTCAAGAGTCTAATTTGGGACGGTGATTGGGCAACAGGTTTCCATGAGCCCCATGTTTTAAAAATTACCGGGGCGACAGCTAGGGGTCAGGGGGTCATGGCAACCCCTACCAGGGGATTCATGGGAAAACCAAAAGCCATGTCGACAGACAGGGGCACTGAGCCCTGAAACTGAGACGGGTGGGTAGAACCAAGCTGTTGCGTGGGTTAGGTCTACAGAGCCTGTGGGTGGGGATTGTTTTACCAGCTCCCCCCAGACCACTAAACACGTCAACAGAGCCTCCGTGGGAATGTCTTTACAATGTCCTGAGCTCACAGGAGGAGACCTTCAAAGGGACGTGCCACACATGGCCTCAAGATGGAGGACTACTGAGAGACCGCTGAGGGCCACCAAGCCTGGTTCACATGACACAAACACACACACATTACACATATACTACAGTCATAACAAACACACTTACTGACACACACAAACTCTCTCATAAGCCTGAGAATAGCTGTAAAACATTCCCATGACCACATTTCACCACCACACCTCCACACCTTACCACACTCTCGTTGGTTTGCTTCCCAAGCCAAGTATCAACATATCACACCCAAAAGCCACCATAAAAACGTTAACTACCAGCATCTGTCCTGGCTTCTCATTTAATATGAAACTCACATAAATACCTAGATTCACATAAATACTCTGTCTCCTTCTTAAACAGCTGCTCTTCGATTGGTTGCTGCATAGCTAATCTGCCATTGCTGGAGCTCCACTCCAAATCCCACCCCAACCGGGCTCCAAGGCCTCCTCTCATTCTCCAGTCTGACCTCCCTTTCTTATAGGGGTCAGGGGTCAAGTAGCCCTGCTTGTTTCATGGAGATAAAGGGGGTTAGCTCTTACCCCCATCGTGATTTACTCTATTGTTGACGGGTCAGAATGTGTGCTGGCTATAGATAGCATGGGAACTCTATATGAGACGTGAAGTAAGAAAAGTTTGGATGAGAATGTTAATAAACCATGTTCTCTCTAGTCAGGGCATGATGGTTATATACCCTGGTTGTGACTGACCAGTGAGGAGGAGGAAGAGGAGGAGGAGGAGTTGGAGGAGGGTGAGGAAAAGGAGGAAGAGGAGGAGGAGGAAGATACTGACCTTCTTCAGGACACTGTCCAGAGTCTCTGGGCGACTGATGTCAAAGCAGATGAGCACAGCGTCTGAGTCAGGATAGGCCAACGGCCGCACGTTGTCATAATACGAGGAACCTGCGGACACACAGACACACATACAGTTAGTCCCTGTCAGTACACTATCCCTTTACCTCATTTAACCCAGATCATTCAAATAGAATGTGAACGGTTGGCAGCCTCTGCTAATCCCATAGACACATGTACACCCTCAGCTTAGGAGGTGGTAGAGGGGTAGGCAGGGGCATTGTGATAAGCACACACACACGTGAACTGTGGTTGGCAGAGGAGCTAGGTTCTTGTGCACATCCCAAATGACAAATGGTTGCGGGTACAAAGGGCAAAGCGCTTTCTCGCTCTCTCTTTCTCTGTCGCTCTTGACAGTTCTCTCTCTCTCACACACACACACACTCTCTCTCTCTTTCTTTTCTGTACCTTCATCCGTTTTGGAGGCAGCGTGGCACCACAGCAGAACAGCAACCACTCCATTCCCCCGCTCTCCTCTCTCCCATTCCCTAACTCCATTTCCCCTCTCTCCTCTCTCCCATTCCCCTACTGCTCTCATTAGGAGGTTCGTAAAACTCCCTGGGCTCCGAGGGATCCTGTCTGGGGATGTGGCTGTGGTCCCATCCTGGCTCCCCTGAGATATAGGTAACACAAGCCTACATCACTCTAGAGCATGGGAACAGAAACTTTTTGGAATGGACACAAGGAATCTGACTCTGCTATTGCTTTTCTTAGGAGACAGACTGGCTTGATTTGAACCTGAAATGTCAACTGAATTGCCACCTAGTTAGAGCAGTAGAAGCCTACACTATACAAGCAGCCTGTACCTGATGTCTGGCATGTAGAGTAGTGTGATGTTAACATTGTTACTGTACTCAGGGATGGCCTCAACATAATGCCATGGCAGGCTGTTGAAGCAGCACAGGCTTTCTGCGCCAGTGAACTGGGCTGGACACAATGGTAGTAGCGCCTGTTTTAGCAGGGCTATGTTCTCTTTGTTTGTGGTGGAATGAGGCCTGCACAATGGCTGCACGCGGTCCATAGCCCGACCCATTCAGCTAGCCGCCCTGCCCTGACCTGAGCCATCACCTCACAGGACAATGCAACAGGCACCCTGTCCTAAAGGGTCAAAGGCTGTTACACTTCAGTGAGAGAGAATGTGCATGTGCGAGGGTTGGCCTTTGTACGTTTGAGATTACGAGTGCATAGGAAGGAAGCTTTACAAATGTCTTCTTTTTCATATAACCAATGAAAAGTTTTTTCAAAATGTGTTAGACGTTCATTCATTTAGCTTCTGCAGCCAGAGTTCACTCTTCCTGTTTCTCCTGTTCTCCTTTTCAACAGAGCAACAGAGTAACACAGAACAGAGCGACATCTCAAATACATACAATGGGGTCCCAGACAGAGCCAGGGAGTGTATCTCAGAGAAGAAGCAGTCCTCACAGCAGCAGGAAGTCAGTCATTTGGAAACTATCACTGTTAGACCCTATTAGAGACTTATTAACACAGTCACAAGATTACTGCTGAGAGAGCTGTGCTCAGACACACACACTCACGTACATATGCACACATGTCCACATTCACATGCCCACACACACACACTCGCACACAAACAAACTCTCCACTAGCCCTATCACACGGACAGCAGGTCCACCATTCAGCAATCTAACAATGCAGGGCCCTGATTGGTTACGAGGTGCTGTGATGCCAAAGGTGATCTTTAGTTTGTATCACACCACAACAGGCCTGCAGTGAGGAGAGGAGAGAGGGAGGGAGTGAGTGAGGAGAGAGAGAGGGAGGGAGTGAGTGAGGAGAGAGAGAGAGGGAGGGAGTGTGTGAGGGGAGAGGAGAGAGGGAGGGAGTGAGTGAGGAGAGAGGAGAGGGAGGGAGTGTGTGAGGAGAGTGGAGAGAGGAGAGAGGGAGGGAGTGTGTGAGGGGAGAGGAGAGAGGGAGGGAGTGTGTGAGGGGAGAGGAGAGAGGGAGGGAGTGTGTGAGGAGAGAGGAGAGAGGGAGGGCGTTGTGTGAGGAGAGAGGAGAGAGGGAGGGAGTGTGTGAGGGGAGCGGAGAGAGGGAGGGAGTGTGTGAGGAGAGAGGGAGGGAGTGTGTGAGGAGAGAGGACGAGAGGGCAACAAAAATATTTAATGACTTTCACACGGCTGAAGCTAGGGCAAAGAGGAGAGAGAGAGAGAGAGAGAGAGAGAGAGAGAGAGAGAGAGAGAGAGAGAGAGAGAGAGAGAGAGAGAGAGAGAGAGAGAGAGAGAGAGAGAGAGAGAGAGAGAGAGAGAGAGAGAGAGAGAGAGAGAGAGAGAGAGAGAGTATAAAACAGGGGAGGATAAATATGTAGACTAGAGGGTGGATGTAGTAGGATGTAAAGTTGAAACAAAGGTGCTTGTTTGACTTTTAAAGTAATTACGGCCTTGATAAAGTGAGAATGGCTGGGCCTTGGGGGATCAATCAGTCAATCCTACAGATCAACATGATTGACAGGTGACGGCACGGCAGGCCTAGTCACAGAACCTCAGAGCGACAGAGCGACAGAGGAGCCACCTCAGCACTTTTACAAAGTCAGAAAAGTCCTCTGAGAGAAAGAAGGGGGAGGGAGGGAGAAAAGGAGGGAGGAGGAAAAGTGCTGTGTGTAAAAAAAACCAGAGCAGACACAAATAAAAGCCAATCACCATAACCACCATCATCAGCAGCAGCAGGAGGAGGAGAGATGCAGTTTTCCTCAATCGTAAAATTCCTCAGCGGCTCTTGCCAAAAACGAGGCCCCCCTTTCACAGTTTCATGGGTGCTATACGGTGGAGTTGGGGGGTGTGAGGTGCAGAGAAGTGTGTGTGTGTGTGGGGGGGTGCTGCTGTGCAGATGGGTAATGAAAGTGTTGGACGGGACATAACAAAAAATGTGGTATAGGACCGTTACAAGAGGAGAGAAGGTTGGGCTCACGCCGTTGGCTGTGAGATAGAACAAAAGGTCAATTGAATTCCAGTCAGGGAGGAGGGACAAGATAGATGGGGCAGGAGGGGGGAGGGGTACAGGCAGAACCTGGCCCAGCCCACTCAGGACTGGCACTGCCAAACCAAACCTGCCCCTCGATGCCAGGGACGGGCATAAAACACCCCAAACAAAATGCCTACCGTTAACATTAGCCTGATTCAGCACTAGCCACCTCCGACAGGAAGAAAGGATGGCTGTCTTTATGTCCACTGTACTAATTACAGAGAAGAAGAGGCATGGCAGAAGGAAAGGGCCTCTTCGTCTGAATGGAGGATACAGAGAAGCCAAGAGGCCAGCCTTCTCAAAGGCCCTTAACATCAAAAGGGACTTACAGTATAGTAGTAGGATACAGGCACAGACTCACTGGAGCGCTAACACACATACTATTCAGGCCTAAAGGCCTCTGCTATGACTTCATTTAAGCCTTGAGGGACTGTTAAGTCCCTGGATTTAATTCTGAGCAAGGGAGTGCTGCCACAAAGAGATATGTGCCATGACTTCCTGATCAGACTGTATTGTGATGAGATACAGTAATTATATTGTTCATGTTTTAGGAACTTTTATAACAAGTCAGTCTGTGCTGGAAAAATAAATCATGATATAAGCCTCGATTGTTGATGCCGCGAATAGGGACGACACTGTCCAACTTTCCTACCAGTTTTTGAGAGAAAACGACTTCATCAAGTATAATGCCTGTTTTGGGTAAAGGTATCAAAACATATTTGTATATAATTTAATTTGTGTGTTGAAGAACTATATTGTACCATTACCAGTACAATTACGCCACATTGAACGGGGATATGTCTGGTTACTTGTGGAGACATGAATCATGGTTAAAGGGTTTTTGCTGGGTGCAGGAGCAGCTGAGAAAGAGGCCATTGTAATGGCTTCCAGCAAAGAGACGGGGAAAGAGCAGGCTTTGCCCAGAAGTCGTCTAATGAGCATACGGCAGGGAGTCCACAGCAACAAACACAGGCTGATTAGACCACATACACACACACACAGACACAGATGCAGACGCCCACATTCTCAAAAACAGTGACTGATGCATACTGTGCTGGGTCCATAGAAACAGTAGAATCAAACTAGCTACAGCTCATACACACACAAACACTCAAATATACAAATGTGCTCACACATACCCACTCTCTATTTCTCTCTAACACCCACAGCTGTTTTCCCCTTTAATACCACCTTCAAAGAGCAGCAAAAGATTTCAACTTGTGCTGACTGAGTATCATAGCAACCTGCAGCGATGCAAATGGCTTCTTTGTGCAGCCCTGAAAGGAGGTAAGAGACGGAGGGAGCGAGAGAGCAGGGGAACGAGGGAGAGGGGAAAAGAGAGCGAGGACGGAGTGTATCCGCAAGGAGCTGATGCATTGATGGCAAAGAGGTAACCAAGAGGAGAAGGGGAGGGAGGAAGAGGAGAGGAAAGCGAGGGGGATTGAGGCTCTTGGTCCTATAAGTGGTTGAGAGGACATTAGAGCTTTCACTGCAGATGTCCAGAGTCTTTAGTAATGGGGAGGTTTGGCCTCTAGCCTTCCACTCAAGCAAACCTCATGCTCGAAAAACATTGCTTACAGAGAGAGAAAAACACTATGTCTTGCCAGACCGGACACATTTAGAGAGGGCTTGTACTGCAGGCTAGTAGATGCCATTCCAGGACGTTATTTAGTGCATCTAGAAACAATATCCTTTCATCATGTTGTACAAAGGATTCTGCTGGGTTGGTCTCTTTCCCCTCCATTAGTTCTAAGGTTTGAGCACTGTGGGTGTTGTACTTTTCCCAGTCTGACACACACACACCCCTTACACACACACACCGATAAAGAATCTGGTGGTCTGAAATAGAGTGTGCTATGTCAGGTTTTCAAAGGCTCTAAAGCGCAGGTGGGACAGTGGAGGTGACAGCGGGTTAAATGGCAATTAACCCCCCCCTCTCTCTTCCTCTTTCTCTTTCTCTCTCTGGAGGAAATAGAGCCTTTGAAGGGCGATGGCTAAGCCCCGGTGCAAGGATCTGACTCAAAGCCCCACTGTAGTGGAGTTAATGCCTGTGTCTCTCCCACTTGCAGGTTCAAAAGCAGGGCTGTCTGCTGACAGAGCAGGCAGGGGACAGAGGGGGACGTGGCCGCCAGCCGAGAGCTGGATTACTGTCTGTCTTCTCTGAGCCTCTGGGGATATGGAGATGAAGCCTCCTCTTTTTCTCTTCTCACCTCTCCTCTCCTCCCTCTCTGCATTTCATCTCCTGCTGTTTGATCTCTCTCTCTCTCTCTCTCTCTCTCTCTCTCTCTAAATATATATATTTGTTTCTGTCTCTGTCTAGACTAAGCTGTGTTCTTTTCATGTCACTCTCTCCCACCTTCTTTGTCTCACTATGGCTCGTCCTGGTCCCTTTGCAGAAAAACAGCCCCAAAGCATGATGTTTCCACCCCCATGCTTCACAGTAGGTATGGTGTTCTTTGGATGCAACTCAGCATTCTTTGTCCTCCAAACACGACGAGTTGAGTTTTTACCAAAAAGTTCTATTTTGGTTTCATCTGACCATATGACATTCTCCCAATCCTCTTCTGGATCATCCAAATGCACTCTAGCAAACTTCAGACGGGCATGGACATGTACTGGCTTAAGCAGGGGGACACGTCTGGCACTGCAGGATTTGAGTCCCTGGCGGTGTAGTGTGTTACTGATGGTAGGCTTTGTTACTTTGGTCCCAGCTCTCTGCAGGTCATTCACTAGGTCCCCCCGTGTGGTTCTGGGATTTTTGCT